>NC_141699.1:268094133-268096633 GCF_964263255.1 Lissotriton vulgaris | reverse complement strand
TATTTGTATGTATTTTGAAGACAGCATGTGTGCAAGACTGTATGGGTGGATGATTGTGTGTATGGGTGGGTTAGTGAGTATGTGTTTTTATAATTGATTGTTTAAGAGAGTAAATATGTTTCCGTTTCTGTAGAAGTATGTGTAGTGGTGTGTATATAGCAGTATAATCAAGTAAATGGTTTTTATAGTGAGTCCAACTAACTATAACGTGGGAATTTCAATGGTTTTATGCGAGTAAAATTTCCACCTAACTATAACTGGTGTGAAACCTATGGTTTTTTCAGTGAATATATATATATATATATATATATATATATATATATATATATGTATGTATGTATGTATGTATGTATGTGTATATATACACAAACACAAAGCTCCACTGCCAAAGACAGAAAGGACCAGCACTCCAGTCAGGTTAATCCCAATTCGGATTTATTACGCAGACAGATTAAGCAGACGCGTTTCAGCTTTACCTTTCGTCAGTGTCACATATATACACTCATATATATATATATATATATATACACACACACACATATATATGTATATATATGTATATATATATATATATATATATATATATAGGGAAAGAGCCAACCATACAGCTTCGGCAATCTTTTTTTTTTTCTTCACGGTAGTGAACATCTCTGACCCGCCACACCCGCCCTCGTTACCTGGCCCGCTGCAGATTGCGGACTGTGACTTCACGGAGGAATCTTACTCACTGTATTCGAGTTTCCAGGCCACTGTTAGGAGCGGACAAGTGTGGTTTGAGGCGTGTTGGGGACTTGAGAGGGACTCTCTGTTTCAAATACCCCGCCAGCTGCAGCCGCGACCAACGCTCCTACAAAAACCTGATCACAACGGACTGCACAGTGGTTGGAAGAATCACATACCTCACATGCGGTGGCAGTGCATGCTGGGATCTGTGGCTTACCACTTAAACTACAGGTCTGTCTGTGATTCCAGCTGACCAATCAGGATGACCATTGAAGGCGGAGCGTCATGCCCATGTTCGAGAAATAAAGCTCCCTCTGATGTTACCCCATGGTGTCTCTCCGTTCCTTTGGTAACTAAAGGACCTTCCTGTGTGTGTGTGTGTGTGTGTGTGTGTGTGTGTGTGTGTGTGTGTGTGTGTGTATATGTGTGTGTATATGTGTATATATCTGGTCATGCCACATATGTATCTTATTCCCAAGGTGCATAAAATGCAAAATCCAACACCGGGGAGACCCATCATCTCGGCGATCAGAAGTATGGGTGAGAACATTTCACGATACATTGACTTTTATTTACAGGAGCATGTCCAATCGCTGCCTAGTTATATCAAAGACACAGGTGACTTTTTGACTAAGCTAGAGTCAATACAATGGCAAGAAAATTGGTGCATCATCACTTTAGACATTGAGTCATTGTACACCTGCATTGATCATACGCAAGGTATAGAGGCGATTAGACATTTTTTGGGACACAAATCCTGTCCGTACTATAGTCATAACAAAATGATATGTGACTTGGTGCAATGGTGCCTCAACAACAATTATTTTCTGTTTGGAAAAGACATTTGGAGACAAATACGCGGTGTTGCCATGGGGTCTTGCTTCTCCCCCAGCTACGCGTGCTTGCACGTGGGGCTGTGGGAGGAGCAGGACCTGCCTGGTATTGCTGGTTTTGAACGCATCAAGCACTGGATGCGTTTTATTGATGATATTTTTTGGATATGGGTGGGTGATGTAAATAGTGCTCAAATATTTGTTAATGCACTCAACACCAATCATTTCAATGTATTTTTTACATCCAATATCAGTACTACATCAGCTGAATTTCTCGATGTTCGCATCAACATTAATGGTGCCATGATTGGTACATCTTTACACAGGAAACCCACTGCTGGCAACAGTATTTTACACACCAGCAGTGGTCACCCCAAACATGTCATAACCAGCATTCCTCTTGGCGAATTGTTGCGTTTAAAAAGAATTTGCAACACACAAGAGAAGTTTGAGGAAGGTGCCGTTGCAATGCTAGCTAGACTCCAGGCAAGGGGTTATAGTAAAAGTTGTCTATCCCTTGCATTAGAAAAAAGTAGAGAAAGATCAAGAGTCTCCCTGCTGACACCTAAACCTCCTGATGACAATGCCAATGCAGACACGACCCGGTTAATGACCACATACAGCAGACAACACCGTAAAATCAAGTCCATTATCAACAAACACTGGGCAGTCTTAAAAACTGATGGTGTTTTACGTGACATGACTCCAGACAAACCAGTAATCACATTCAGGCGTGCATTTAGTATGCACAGCAAGCTAGTTAAATCCAGCCCTGAATTACCTAGAGTCAATTAATGGTTTGGAGGCAAAGGCTTCCATAAATGTTCCTCATGTCGAGCATGTAAATTTGGGCAGAACATCACCCATTACCACACTCCATTCTCTGATACAGAAATACCAGTTCGTGGGAATTACAACTGCCGAACGGAGTTTGCGGTTTACGT
>NC_141699.1:268076633-268089133 GCF_964263255.1 Lissotriton vulgaris | reverse complement strand
AAATGTATTATTCTTTAAATCCCAAAATATATTTAGATGTTTATTGATAATTTTTTTTTTAATATTTTTTTCTTCGCTTCTAGTTCGCGAACCGGGAAGCTTTCCGTTAGCTCATCTTGATGCCGCGATCTAGTCCGCGAACCGGTCAACGTTACGTTAGCGGAACAGTGACGCGTCGCGGAAGCGCGACGTATCACGTTATCGCGTAATGCGTCTAATGACGCGTCGCGTTAGCGCTCCCGGAAGTGCTCCGGACCGCGAACCGGAAGCGATCTGGGACGCGGCGCGCGCCGCGTAACGTAAGCGGAACAGGTCATGTGACTTGTTTATCAAACTTCTCATTGGTTCATTTCACTTTTGGTTTCCAAATGATGTATGACTAGGTCATGTGACCTAAAAATAACACTTTTCATTGGCTCAGAACTTTTGTTTTCCAAAAATCATGTAAACCCCTCCTTATTTCCTCACTCTGACTTTCATCTTGGTGAGAGAAAGACCATTTATCTGAAGTTCCACAATGGCTTCCATTCTTGCTGCAGCTGGTGCACCCCCACCACCACCTCCACCTCCTCATAAGAAGAGAGGACCACCTGGTCAAATTTTGACTAACAGAGAAGAGGAAGATGAGCAAGAAGAAGAGGACAGAGAGGAACCACAATTTGTCGAAGAGTTGCCCCGAGTTTCTAAACGAAAAACCAGTTTCATCTGGCAGTTTTTCAGCATCCCTCCTGGATCTAAGAAAGTAAATGCAAAATATGCCACCTGCCTCATCTGTGACTACAGATTGTCTAAAGGCACAGAAAAGAAGTACAGTATGGGGAACTATACAATGCATCGTCACATGAGCAGGTGGCATCCCAATAACTACAGCCGGGCTGAATTAAGGGATCTTGAAGACAATCCGACGGCAACTCCTGTGGCAAGATCTACATCCACATTGTCTTTGACGGGAAGAGAGGCACAAGAGACTGTGCCAAACATCCAACCCAACTTCCAGCACATGAAGTTAACTTGCATTTACTGTGGTGCTATGTTGTCATATGGCAACATGAGTGTCAACCTGATGAACATTGCATTTGAAAATCATAAATGCCCTAAAGCACCCAAAAAGTAATTTTTTTTTTTTTGCTCCAGTTGAGCCGTTTTGAAAGCCTGTTTTTTGTTGTCTCCCCTCCATAAAAAACACAAAAAAAACATAAAACAGTTCTAAAAATACAAAAAAATCAAAAAATGTTCAAAAAATAAAAAAAAATATAAAACAAGAAAAACAAAAAAAAACAGTTCTTTTCAGAACTACCTCCCCTTTCAAACAAAATTGCTAGAATGTTTATCACTCTGGCAAGCTCTATTTCTTTTGGTTCGCTTCAAGTTCGCTGACCGGTTCGCGAACCTTAAGCGAACTAAAAAAATATTTTTTTAAAAAAAAGAAGAGTTAGTATAAGGGAAGTAAACAGAGAATAATGTAAAAAGAAAGACAGCTAGAGAGCGTAAATGAGAGATAGTGTCAATGACATCATCAGCAGTGCATTGCAGGTAAAAAGAGTGGAAAACATTTACCTTATAATTCTTGTTACCTTTTTAAAATATTTTTTAATACTTTCAATCTGTAAAACAAAGAACAAACATTTCAAAAAATATTAAAACATGTTTTTAAAAATTAGAAAAGACAAGGGAAAAGGTTCAAAAACAAACAGTTTTTCAACAACTTTGACATTTACAGAAGTCTCTGCTTCTCTACGTCCCCTACACAATCCTAAAGATATATATTCGAAAGAAACTGTATCTTGATGTTGCTGAACTGGAGCCTATTTTGAAACATGATGTTTTTCTTGCACTGCTAATGCCTCACAGTAGTGATGCAATAGCAGCGCAAAAAAGATGTAAAGCCATCATGAAATTGTGTCTAACATTGTAAATGATTGTTTTAGGATGCAAATAAGATGTGTGCTTTCAAGAGCTTTCTTTGAGGTGAGGCCTCTTTTTTTTTTTTAAAAAAACACTACTCAGAAGTACAGCACTCTAAGCATTAAAATTGATATTTACAGAACTCAGCTTACCCATATGTACCACACATTTCTAAATGTATATCATAAGTACAAAAAGCATAACATTAATTATACATGTTAAATGGTTTATTTTTGCTGTTCTCAGAATGTATCAAATTTCACTTAAATCAGTGACTTGAAGGTATTCATCATGCAACAGCGGGGAAAAAAAAAAAAACACAATCAAAATGACTGTGTTTAAAAAACCCATACAACCTAAGAAATCTGATTTCAAAACTCCTTAAAATTAACTTACTTTCAATGACGTCGAACGATCTCCTATGAACAGCATCCACTCTGTTGTGCTTTAAATATTTTCAGCCCGCCACTTTCTGAAAGAAAACCTCCATCGATACGTGAAATATGTTACATAGAAAAAAAACTTCTCTCATTATATCACATGTTTCCACTAGGCCAAATCATGTTGACGCGATTCGCAAGTCTTGTAATTCTTCCAATCAAATCCCGACATTTTCTATTTTCGCAACTTTCAAAAATAAAATATTTGAGATTATTTTCACAATCCTGGACTACTAATATCTTACTCTTCTTTGTCACTCATGTTCTCCTTTTCCTATGACACTGATACTGCTTACTATGAAGCAGACTTACTTGCATCAGGTTTATATAGTTGGATTTTTAATCGAGACAGCATTGCAGACTTACATTCCCTCTACTTAAAATTTTGGTTTTAAAAACACCAGGTAAGAATTTTTAAGGTCAAACGGCAATTTTTTTTTGAAAGTTACAACAGAATCATTACAGAATGACCAGCCGTTTCCAGACTTTAAGTAAGCTGTATAATGTCCTGATGTTGTTGATGGACCATCGTGATAGATAATTGCTACAGTAACAAAAGTCCTCCCTGATATTGACAGTTGAGAAGCCACAAAATTTTTTATTAAAGTTGACAATTTTGATCCATCAGGCCTACATCGTTGCATCATTAAAATGACATACTGGCCATATCTACGTATAAATAATGTTGACATCATATCACATTTACATTGGCTACACTCCATGTTGTGATCCGCTGCATTTACTAGCTTATTAAAGGACACTGATTTACTGTCTGGCAAAGTTAAATATATAAATCTTTCTGAGTCTACACTAGTAGTACTTGATACCATACAGTTCTCGCAGTCATGCTGCCATTGATAAGAAAGCCCAAACAGTTGATCTACATCTACACCCTCATCTTGCAATATATCAAGCATATACATTAAAAACTCCTGACAATCTTGCTGATTATTTTCAGAGAAGTCTGTTTGACCTGAACATTCATCTAACAGATAACGAACTTCAGACACACTTTCTACTTTTCTTCGATCAGTGCTACATTTCTCTAACACAGAATTCAACAAGCAGCATAAACTTTGTTCTGAATTGAACACAATCTGTTCTTTTAAACTCTCTAGTGAAAAGAGAACATTAACCACTACATTTGCATAGCAGTTGACACCAGAACTGTTTTCAAATTGAAAACCGACAACATCTTCAACAGAATCCACTTTCTTTCTGCTAACAATTTTCGGTTCATTGACTTTTAGTCTTTTTGCAACAACCTCCCTACTATTACTGCTATTTCTACGTTTCCGGCCTAACACACGTTTCTCAAACAAAGGATATTGAGGCAAATGTGGCGCATACTCTCTTCTTAACCTATTGTATTCCTTAACACAATCTAGATCCGCACAAATATTTGTGACATCACAGTCAATTAAGTACAATCCCGATAAAGTTCTAACTCGTGACAATGCCACATATGCCATACCCTCCTTGAACACAGAACTGCCAATATTCACCAATGCACAGTCTACACTTAAACCTTGCGATTTATGGATTGTCACCGCATATGCCAAGCAAACAGGAAACTGTTTACGGCGAACATATAAGTCTTTAACAAGCAAAAACCTAGCAGAACAACGAGCAATTCTCTGTACTTCCTCAATGCCATCAAATTTAATTCTTAAGAATTCTATTCCATCTCTATTTCTGTATTTCTCAAAATCAACAACATTACCCATTGATCCATTTACCAGACCTCTTTCTACATGTAAATTCCGTCTCAAAATGATTCGGCAATTTAAACACACATTCAGAGTCTTTTCAAAACCCGCTGTCTTAGATATAGTCTTCTCTAATGAATCCAATTTTGATTTCAAATTGTCTGACAAAATAATAGTTGATCCCATATGCTCTAATTTGTCGATAGCTTCAAGTTTCACAATCTCTTGCTTTTCTAAATTCAACATTTTGTTGTTGAAGATGGCACATTCTGCAAGAGTTGGCATGAGACATATCCCGGATTTCTTCTCAGTAATTTTCTGAAAAATATTCTCAGGCACAATCTCTTGTTTGGGATATAAATTTGACAGTAATCGTGCATTTAAAGCTTCTTTCCCATGCTCGGTCACTTTTCCAATTCTAATATCTTGTAGAATATTCTTGTAATCTTCATCCTTTGCCTGACGCATATTTTGATGCAGTTCTGCATAATTGAAGTTTAACCATATATTGACGTTGCCAATGCTCCCTAGGCACTTCCTGGTATCTTCATGCGTGAGTATTTTGAACACAGGTTGACCTTTTACTGGTGTCAGCTGTAGAAGATCTCCGAAAACAATGATGTGTTTCCCACCAAATAAGACATCATATTCAGTTTTAAGTACTTCTTGCATTCTCAAATGCACAAAGGCAAGCATGACATTGGAAACCATGCTTACTTCGTCAATGATAAGTAGTTTCATTTTCCTCAAGACTCTTGAAACTTCACAGCAAGCATCTCCAGATAACTTGTTGTATTGTAATTTGTTGTCATGCTCCACCGGCAGCATCAGTAGACGATGCAAAGTAATACCTTTAATATTATGTGCTGCCAGTCCAGTAGGAGCGGTGACAACACAAGACAGCGATGACTCAGTCCTTTCCTGCAAATAACAAGAGATTGCTTTAATGAGGAAACTTTTTCCAGTTCCCGCTTCTCCACTCACGTACAGTCGGACAGGCTTCAACGATGTACATGAGCACTCTTTCTTCTCATGACTTAATCCGTGCTCAATTTCCTTGGTAACTTCATCATATATTTTCCTCTGCTCAACGTTGAGTTGTTTTTCCAAGTCTTGTAAGTTAACTGAATCCTCCTGAGCATGTGCCATGGCTCTTTCTACTTCATTCATAGCAGTGGCAGCTTCATTTTCGATAATAGGTCCTCCAAGTGGATCTTGACTCAATGAAACAGAACTCTGACTGTCCTGAGAACTGTCTCTGGCAATCTCGGCTGCAATCGTTGCTTCCTGCTCAATTTCCAAAGTTAGCATTTCTTGATATCTAGAAAAAGCAGGACATTCTATGGACTCCTTGGCTGCATTGAAAGAGTCTTCGTAACAGAGGAAATCTCCAAGCAGTTCCTCTTCTGCACGCCAAGGCTTGAAAAGTTGCAAAAGTGCTAAATAGAAAAACTCCTTTTTTTCTGGAGATTCGCCACTCAATTTTCGATGGTTTACTAATTGGCATTTTCTTTGCTTGACCAGGCATCCCTCACTTCCAATTACAGCATACACTCCTTTCTCAATATCTTCTTTGATGTTCCTCTTGAATATATAATTTTGGAGAACCTCATATAGACAAACATTCTCAAGGTGACTGCTTCGATTTGGATAATATGTATCCAACATGTTGGTCTTCAAAATGTCGGTACTGTTTGGTTCCTTTTCTGCCAAATACTCAATTTCCCGAACAGGTTTTAGAACTCGATTTCGCGTTGCAGCAAGACCAAGACTCGCCCAAACGAGACTCCTGGATTTGGCATAGAGACTTGCTGAAGACAATCGATCAGAACATTCGTAAGCTCCGATTTCTCGATGCGACAACATCTTCAGACTGAAACTGTACAACTTCTTGCTGAGGCTCTTTTCATGGGAAATGTCCTCCCACATATCCTTCAGTTCGGTCTTTTCTTTTTTGGTGATGTAAGATGTCACATACCGAGCCACAGCCATACAGTTGTCAGCCACAAACTGTATATCCATGTTGGCATTCCACATGGACAAAATCACTGGGTTGTAGTCATTGATATACTTGGACTCTTCATTCCTTTTCAAATTGTATGTATTCTTGGGTGATTTCCTCGTCACATTATGTCGCAGCGAAGACATCAAACTGTTCACTCTTCCTTTAGAAATCACCGGTCGTGGAAAGTTGAAACGACATTTGGTGTAAAACTTGTCCTTGTTTCTGAATTTACGACGACAGTACTTTCCACAACGATGGCTTTGGAAACGTAGAACTTGTTCTCTTAGACTTTTCTTCTCCGTTGCGTTTGGAACAGCACACGTAGAATACTGTTCGATGAAATTCATCACTAAGTCATCCGGATCTGTTCCAAATTTAGGTGCATCCTTGATCCACAGCAACATATGTATATGAGGGGCACCTCTTGCTTGGTACTCCTTTCTCCAGAAGAAATCCAACACCTCTCCAAGAGGTGGATTCTTTTTATTTGTGATGAAAGACATCATAGCTTCAAATCTATGATTGAAGTACCTGCATACATTCACAGGATCCAAAGAACACAGTTCTCCAGGTGTCTTGAATTCAATGTTTTCAATATTTCCATTTGCCTCTCGTAGAAATTCAAGTAAGTCTTCCCAGCCATACTCGGCACAGCTCAGAGTGAGGAACCATGTTGGAGTTCCTAAGTTCCTCAGCATACATTTTAAATCACCATGACGACGGTACCAGTACTCATTAGTACCACGCTGACACGCCATGAGATTAATTAAGTGAGAATCCAAAATACTGTCTTGGACATTGACTTTATGCATAAAGTCACTTGCTGAGATGTTTCGCAT
The DNA here is from genome assembly GCF_964263255.1 of Lissotriton vulgaris. Classification (NCBI taxonomy): domain Eukaryota; kingdom Metazoa; phylum Chordata; class Amphibia; order Caudata; family Salamandridae; genus Lissotriton; species Lissotriton vulgaris. The sequence continues at coordinate 268,082,235 of NC_141699.1, read as the reverse complement.
GTGTATACCACTTTTTAAGATGTGGTTCACTGCATATGACAGTCCAGACAGATCGCTTTCAAACAGGAGATGAAACAAATAGGGAATGCATTGCCGAAACCTAGGATCTTCTGCATACAATCGTAAAGTCCGGTATTCAGACGTAGGAATTTGATGAGGTCGCTCATCATATCTTCCTCCTTGACCTGTGGGAAATAGCTGTGGGAAACACCGAGCTTCCAAACTTTCCTCCCAAACACTAATGGGACTCCCTTTGGCTTGTTTCATTTGAAACAACTCAATTGCATTCCCCATGACTTCCTTGGAATGCAAAGGATGAACACTATAATGTTCATATATTTCTTCACTTTTAGAGGCCTCTACTTTCTCAATTTGGCCTACACACAAATCGCTATCCTCTTCATCACTTACTTCCTCTTCTGCAACATATACATTCTTATAGTACTTATTATTTTTCTTCAAATACACTGTTGCCTTTTTGACTTTCCTAACATCCACTAAATCTTGCCATATTTTCTTATTCTTTGTCGGAACCCCATTAACCAAGATAACCAGAGGTTCCTCTTCCACTTTTTCTATTCCAATTGTGTTAATGTTTTTCTTCAAATCTAGAGGCAAATAAACAACTCTTCCCTTTAATCCTCTCTGTAAATCTGCTGGAGGCAACTTCCCTGTCTTTGGCTCCATTCTTACAATAGCCTGAAAGGGATGGATACTTTGAATCAAAATAGATTCATAAGTATTTAAATCCTTCAATTCAGAAGGAATCTCAACCAATTCCAGATTATTATGAACTGCCCTAGCAGGCATCTGGTTTTGGTTTAATTTATTACAACAATAAGTACACACACGTTGATCCGATCCCAAATCAAAATAATTTTCTACCATCAAGTATGTGGCTAAATCCTTCCATTCACTATTATTTTCCCTTTCACTTTTTGCATATAAATCAACTACCTTAGTCTGATTCTTATAATAAGTGCGTCGACAACATACACAAGTGAAATTAGGCCTCTCACTTGATTTCATCTGAAACGTGGCAATTTCCTTCTGAAAATTATCTGTACTGGAAACCTGTACATTATCTTCCACATTACCCTCTACTTCAGGGTCAATTTGAACATTCTCATCTTTACTACCAAAGTAACAAAACTCAATTTCTTCACAAAGATTCTTCACATCTATTTCAGAACCATGCAAAAGAGCAGCACATAACTGTTTAAGCATAATTGCTGGACTCTTAGCATAATACAACATTCTCACTAATTTTCTCACTTTATTATGATGCACTGCTAGCATCCTGAAATGATGAAAAACACTCTGGCATACTCTCCTGGAAAGACAAGCCAGCGAATGACCACGGAAACCTGTCATTTGTCTCACTCTGCAAGGATCTAAATCTTGCAACAACTTCATTTTCTGCTTCAAACTTTTCTTATTAAATGTCCGTATAAAATCACAAAGCAAATTGATGGAAACCTGTCGCACACTGCAAATAGAACTACACTTCCAAATGTACACAGGACCCTTAGGACGTCTTCCTAAAACCTCATCACTTAGCGCCTCTTCTGTCTCTGTTGTCACAAGTTGTTCTTTTTCAACTGGACAACCATCCTTCACTTCATAAGCTCGACCACTGATGTCAACTGCATGCACCAAATCATTATCCTGAAAATAAGTCTCCTCATTAAAAAATGCCTCAGAACTTGAACTATGCATCCATTCTCCGGAAAAAACTTCACAAAAGTTAGTACGATTTACTACTCTCTTCCATCTACTTTTTGTTTTGAAATCAGAAATTACCTTGCTTAGTTTCCTAATTCTATTGATTACCAAAATAAACAACTTTCGCTTAATTTCAAAAGCATGATCAATAATTTTCTCTACATTTTTCTTCTTCCTATAAAATGCCGCTTTCTGTTGGCCTTTCTTTTTAATATTTTTCAATAAATTAACTAATATCCTATTACGGAACATCCGAGTTCGAATGTCCCTAAACTGTTGTTTCCTTCTACTATCATGCACAGAGTTATCTCTTCCTCTACCAGTAACATTTGTGATGGGTCTCTCCTTTCCATTTAAATTATTTTTCTTTTTGTGAACTGAAACATTTTTTTGAGCAAAATTTTTTTTACTACAAATATTTCTTAAGAATGATTTCGTGCTCTTACCCGGACCTTTCTTGGTGTTTTGACAAGTATTTGGGGAAGAGGACTGCTGCAATAAAACATCATCCTGCTGTCTTTGACGTTTTCTAGCCTTTCGTATTCGACTTCTGGAAGGCATTTACCAAACTATGAAAGAATCTGCAGTTGAACCTGTGGAAAAATATAATATAAAATGTTATTAACCACTATTACCAAACAGTAAATAAATAACAGTCATCTAAAACTTAATGCCGTACTAATTATTTAACATAGCAAATATTTTCCACCAGCACTGCATCACAAAAATGACACTCAATGGTACAAAACAGGCATACAACACTCATAAATCACTCCCTAATATTTTAGATCATTAATTCAGGATGACGATAAGATGTAGCCTATCTAAAGATTTGTTTAGGCCCTGATCTTTAGACTGGGGTGAATGTGTGTCATTGATCCACATTCAGTCCATCACCTGTTTTGTTTATTTGAGGTGAGGCCAACACATGGTTGCAGATAAGATTTTCACTGAAAAAAACCAAGGTAAAAAAACATGTGAAGACCTACCAATGAAGTAAATCATTAAATGAAAACCAATACATTTCTAGAAATATGCACTACTAGTGCTTCATAAGATGTTTTGGGCCACATTTATAAGTTATTTGAGTATCTAGTATGCTATTTTACGTTCTTCATGGTGCAAATTTATTGTAAATACACTCCCACCTGCGGTTGGCAAATTTAGATTTTGATTATGGGAGTTAGATAGGCATGTTAATAATTTCCCAAAAATGGTGTATAACCCCAAACAACCTTTGAAGCAAATGCTTTTAGCCATGTTATCCACCTCCCATTGGATAACATGGCTAGGAAGTGCTTGCAAATGTGATAAAAAAAGGCCGCAATGCATGAATATCGCAGAAAAGTCAGCGATATTCATGCATTTTCCAGCAAATGCTCTTAGCCATGTTATCCACTTCCTATTAAATAACATGGCTAAGAACTGCTCAGGGCCCCATGAGGAACGCTTTCCATTTAAAAAGGGGAAAAATAACATCAAAGACACTAAAATGCCTTCTAAATATGAACCCAAACAACCCATGAAGCAATGTGAAAAAAAACTGCCACAATGCATGAATATAGCAGAAAAGTCAGCGATATTCATGCATTTTCCAGCAAATGCTCTTAGCCATGTTATCCACTTCCAATAAAATAACATGGCTAAGAACTGCTCAGGGCCCCATGAGGAACGCTTTCCATTTAAAAATGGAAAAATAACATCAAAGACACTAAAATGCCTTCTAAATATGAACCCAAACAACCTATGAAGCAATGTGAAAAAAAACGGCCACAATGCATGAATATAGCAGAAAAATCAGCGATATTCATGCATTTTCCAGCAAATGCTCTTAGCCATGTTATCCACTTCCTATTAAATAACATGGCTAAGAACTACTCAGGGCCCCATGAGGAACGCTTTCCATTTAAAAAGGGAAAAATAACATCAAAGACACTAAAATGCCTTCTAAATATGAACCCAAACAACCCATGAAGCAATGTGAAAAAAAACTGCCGCAATGCATGAATATAACAGAAAAGTCAGCGATATTCATGCATTTTCCAGCAAATGCTCTTAGCCATGTTATCCACTTCCAATTAAATAACATGGCTAAGAACTGCTCAGGGCCCCATGAGGAACGCTTTCCATTTAAAAAGGGAAAAATAACATCAAAGACACTAAAATGCCTTCTAAATATGACCCCAAACAACCTATGAAGCTCTAACAGTACATATCCTGAAATTTAATTCATTTCAAAATTCGTTTTTAAACACAGCATATAAATCAATTGTATACCTGCATTCATGAAGAAATGACTAAAAATGTCCTTGAGACACATGAAAGTGTTTTCTGCAATTCCCTAGCACCATTTTTGGGACACTATTAATATGGCTAGGTAACTCCCATAATCAAAATCTAAATTTGCAAAGCACAAGTGGGAGCGTATTTACAAGACACTTGCCCCATGAGGAACACTTTACATTTTAAAAGGCGAACATAACATCTTAGACACTCAAATACCTTATACATATGGCCCAAAACAACCTATGAAGCTCTAGCAGTACATATCCAGAAATGTAATTGATTTCTTAAATCGTTTTTAAATGCAACATATCTGTTTCAGCTTACATAACAGACCATGAAATGGGCTCCATGTATCACAATATCTTGTGTTACTGCATGCCAGAATGTTACACCAAATATGCAATTACAATTCCTCTATGAAACTAATTCTATTAGTATATCACTAGAGACAAAACCACATTTTGTAAACACAGCTTTTTTCATCATTTTCTCCTTAAATCATACTATTCTCTATCTAAATTAAATAAATCTTTTCTCACCTTAGCAAATATTTTTTGAGTTTTGAAAACAGTCTCAGAAATACACCAAATTGTCTTCAGCAGAAGAAAAAGGATGCACTCCAAAGGCTGCAGCTATTGAAAGCACAGAAATACAGATATTCTTTTCACATATCTCTCATATTAGCCAATCATTCCTCTTCCCTCACTTTTTTCAAATCAAAACCCTTCCCCCCTCTGCCCTGTCTGCCTTGTTTCCATAGCAACCACCTCCTGGAAGACCTCTCATGTTTGCAAATTCACACAACAATGTTTCAATTGAACTCTGAACTCTCAGTGCACCTGCGTATCCAGTGCAATCTTTCATTAAATGTTTCTTCCTTGACCATTCAAATTACATCTTTCAAGGAACACATCCATGCACCCTAACTTTCTGTTTTCAGAAATGGAAATGCACCAATCACTGCTAATGAATCATTAGCATTGTAAATCCACAATTTTTTTTCTTTAGAAACTCCTACTGTTTCAACTGCCCTTTCATTACCACACTTCATCTGACTGCAGCCCAACCTTCACCCACCATGTTTAAGGTCTGGATTCTTGGACATAGTTACATCCACTGGGCTCAAAGGTATGCTGAGAGCAGAAATTTACATAACCTCAATTTACAAGATGTGGAAATTAAGTGGTTGGGCCAAAGAGGATTAAAATGTCACCAATTGATACCATTGGTGAAAACCTTTATGCATTTGCCAAAACCTGACCTGTTAATAGTGCACTGTGGAGGTAATGATTTGGGCACTTTGACAGGGGTAGGTCTGGAAATGCTTTTAAAGGACACCTTTGAGCAATTAATGGCACTTTTTCCTAAAACTGCCTTGGTATATTCCAATATATGCCAAAGACAGAAATGGAGGTGGTCCAACCAATTTTGTCCACAAATTGAGAAAGCGAGGAAGCATGTAAACAAATCTGTTTCAGCTTACATGAGAGACCATGGAATGGGCTCTCTTTACAACAATAACTTGCGTTACTACATGCAAGATATCTACAGAGGAGATGGAGTTCACTTCTCAGATGAGGGCAACAGAATT
>NC_141699.1:267904133-268071633 GCF_964263255.1 Lissotriton vulgaris | reverse complement strand
CGTTTTCGGTAACGTTTCAGAATTCTTTTAAAATTCAACATTTTGTTTGGGCGGGGGGGCGCATTTTATTGGTTTGTATAGAAAAGTACATAGTATGATATCAACAAGGTGCAAAGCATTCCCCCCTTATGTCTCTCGCCCCCGTACACAAGCAGAGAACTAACTCGCCGGGCTGCATCAGCATCATTAACCACCATGCATGCAAATTCCGGTCTCTAAATTAGCTGGCTGATTGTCCCCCGGCCTAATGGTGATTCCTCTATAATCCGCCCGTAATTGCCAAGTTTTTTTGCACGTTTGGGGGCAACCCCATGTCTCATAAACTGGATGTTCTCTGCTCATACACCAGTCAAGGCCTTTTTTCTATTTATCAATCGAGGGCGGTGTGCCTGCCTTCCAATGACTAGCAGTGTCCCTTTTAGCCAGCGTAAGTCCAAACCACAACAATGTTTTTGTATAATGTCCTTCTACCACGTCTGCAGTGATGTGTAATATAGTCAGTTTCGGTTCCTATGGTTTGGGCCACCCTATCATACAGCCCAAACAGGAAAGTATCCCTTTTCAGTAAGCTTTTATCCTTTGACACCTCCATATGGTATGCATAAAGTCACTCTCTTACGATTGGCACCAGAGACAGAAGGGAGACGCAATCGCACCCTATTAGTTTACGCCACTTAAGATGCACTATTGAAGGCATTTCAGTTGTATCAAACAGAGGCGCATTACGATTGCCGAGTACCTCTGGGATGCTCTGGCTTCTGCCCATTCCCCTTCTGTAAGGGCCCCAAGATCCCACTCCCAGGTCGCACATAGTGTGGCAAAGGAGTCTAACATATGGTGTATCAGAGACTTATTGTCTCCTAACTCCTCCAGAAGAAGTTTTGCTTCCCGGGGGTTATATTTGGGGCATTCACGCATTCATCTCCCATGCTGTTAAGGCTATGTATGCAGTTTATACTTCCAAATATTGGAAGCTATGCATAACCTTATGGAAATTGGACACGGTCATGATTCTGGGGATACGTAAGAACCGGAAATACAGAGGACTTGGCCAGCTTAATGAAGAGGCCCAATGTCTCACCAAAAACATGAAGGATTTGAAGCATCCTGGAACCAGAGGTCTCTGGGTCGGTCAAGAAGATCAATGCATCATTAGCGTATAACTTGATTCTATCTGAGATCCCTGTCCCTCACTGGCACATCAATACAAATCCATTCGGCCATGGGCTTTATGGCTATAGCAAATAACAGCAGGCATTCTTGACGTGTGCCTCTCCTGATGTCAAAGTGCTTAGAGACCGCGGTCATCACCTGTACATGGGTGGACAATTTAGTGTATAGAAGCTGCACATAAGTAAAAATTCAACATCTTTTGATGTATTTTCGCCTTCTCAGCTCTTGTGTACTGACAGTAGTGTATAATGAACTTTAAAGAATAGTGTACCAAAAAGGTGCCTTATTACTTTGGTCCAACGTTCTCACTGGAACTTTTGTTGACTCAATTGATGACCAACTCCGTAACTTAAATTTTAACAAAATGCAAACCTCTGAATTTAGATTTTATATTTTATTGAAAATTTTGCTGGGAAGAATCCTCTTAACCTTCTTGATTTCTGGTCCTGAACGCATTGGGGAAAGTAGAAGGTTTGTACGGCGCCACCTGCATGAAGCAAAGAACCTCTATAGCTATTTAATTTAATTCTGCTACTGAATGTGTTGACTTGAGTTTTTTTATAAATAAATCGTCCAAAGGTAATTAGTTCCAGAGAGTATTATCTAAATATTAATGTGTTTATTTAATTTTTCTTAGGTGAACATGTCTCGTCCAGGTTTAAGAATGAGGTCGAAAGGATGGGTTTTGATATGAACAATGCCTGGCGAATCTCAAACATCAATGAGAAGTATAGGTGAGCATTATATAAAGGTCCTTAGTCTTTGTGAACAAATATTTTTTGTGTTGGTATGCCAACATGCCTCTTTCCAACCACGTCATGAAGCTTTTTCATTTGGGATTTCGATTAGAATGGGCACATCTAAAAGAATGCCAAATTTTACAGCGGTCTGGTCACTGCTTTAATTTAAATATGTATTTTTTATTTTTATGTGTGACATAGAGACCGCTTTAATTTTAATGCAAGCCTCATGTAATACAACAAATAAAACATACATACATAGAGGGGCTTTGGGTCAGTTCTCTTCCTCCATTGACCTTTCAGGTGTCATTTACATTTTGTGTCTGCCCACCACTATACGCGACAAGGGGCAGTGGGTTTCCCCACTTCAGTGATTGGCGCCTTTGCTTTGTGAATGTGGTAATTGTGCCCGATCATATGAGCACATCTATCTAAATAGAAGTGTACTCCAGGGCTGATGGGCCCATATTTTACTTTGCCAGTGTTTTTATTCCTTCCATTCTTTTTCATTTTTATGTGTTTGAGCTATGGTTTCAGGTTACAGTAATTTAAGACCAATGGTTAATTTTCATTGTGCCAATGGCAACCATTTTTCTGTGATGTGCATTAAAACTAAAAATAATTTCTATGCCTCTTGTAAATAGAATACCCTGCTAGTAGACACCCATACAGTTCTATTAGAATGATATGAAAAGACATTGGTGGAATCCCAGGGACGCTACTTTGATCTGGCTGTTGTGGCGAAGGGCCGACCACTGAACCTTCTATGTGCTTATGCCCCCCCACGGCATTGGACCCCTTTCAGACCCCTTTCCATTTCTTTGGGCCTTACAATAATTGGAGTGGATTTTAACACAGTTCTAGACCCTGCAGTCGATTTCACGGGGTCCCCATCAGAGGTGCCTTGTAGTAGATCCTAGTCTTTGCAGGGATGGGTTGGCTTCCTGGGGCTATGTGACGTTTGGAGACTTTGGAATCCCAGATTGTGGGAACATACCCACAGATTGGCTACCCACCATACTTATGCACGTATTGACTTTTTATGTCTGCTACAGACATCCTCTTGGTCTCTCTGAGACAGATTCTTCCCTGAGGGATATCAGATCACGCCCCTGTACTATTACACGTAGGTTCCCCGGGTGCTACAATACGTCCAGTGTGGAGGCACGTTGCGCTGTACCTTTAGGATACGGACTATGTCCAAGAAGTAGGGGAGAAAATAGCGGAGTACTTCCTAAACAATGGTGACTCAGTGCATTCTGGAGGTATCTCATGGGCTGCATGCAAGGCTACTATAATTGTAATTTAATTTATACAACTCTTACACAACTGACGAGGCGTTAAATCGCTTTTTTTGTCGAGTAGCACGGTACGCCAAAACCCAAAGAGGATTAGTGGTGAATTAGTGTAGGGAGATATGAAATTAGTTTGATCGGTGGATATGCGAGTTTATTTGGACTGAAAGATGATCGTGGAGGGATAGAAGAGGAAAGGGTTTGCATTTATATAGCACTTGCTACCCCTGATGGGTTACTGAAGCACTTTTTGGCGGATATCATGCTACTCCGGAACCCAAACAGGATTAGTGGTATAGGGAAATTTGAAAAGATTTTGAGCGGGTGACATGTTAGTTGGATTGAAAATGATAATGGAGGGATCTAGATAGTTGTTTTTTTTGGGACGTTCATAGCAGTAGGAGTAAATTATGGATGAGTATCTTTGACACACTCACTTACTCAGACACACACACTCTCACTCTCTTGGGACAGGCTCTACATAAACAAAGGAACTAATAATGACTCTGGGGACCGCCACCCCCAGAACATAGCTGTTTACTCTCACTTGGCTGGAGCCTTCACTACTCTTGCCAGGCGAGACCAAACTAACTCTGCTCCCACTCACTGGGAGCGGAGTTCACATCTCTTTAAAATGGATGACAGAATTGCTCCTACAAAGGGAGCAGCATTTTTGGCTCCCTACGTGTGGGAGCAATGCCGGAGCCCGCTGAGGCTCTGAGCCGGAAGGGACAGTAGAGGCCTTGAGGCTCACCCCACGATCTCCAACGCAGTACATTAGGTGCCCTGGCTTCCTAACACCAGAACCGACGCCCAGACTTCTCTGAATAGGGCGGAATATAAGTACAGAGCCCTGCATATGACGCTCTTGAAGTGTCAGTACCCTTGCTGTCCGGCAACCCCGAAGTGAATGCACTTGCTCTTGAATCCTGGTTAAAGCAGAATGTCAATGCATTAGCCCCTCTAATAACTCACACTTCCAAGAAGGCTAGCCCTTCAACTCCCTGGTTTAATGAGTTTCTGAGAATCAGTAAAAAACGCATGTAAACGCTTGGAGAGGAAGTGGTGTAAATCCTAAAAATCTGAGGATAAACTGGTCTGTAAGGCGGCTCTGAAATCTCACTATATTCATGTTAAGGCCACCAAGAAAAACTATCTGCAGAATAATATAGAAATCTCCAACAATAAGGGAAAGGACATTTTTAATATCATGAAGTTGTTCATGACCCCAAAGGCTGCCATTAAGGAGCCCTCGCACTCTGCTCAATGGACTAGCCATCTGGCTTTGTTCCTTCATGAAAAGATTTACGATCCAAGAATGCTTTTCAGAGGGGCCTGCAGGTGACCATGCTCCGGGGCCTGATCCTGCCATGGAGTGTCCCACCTGGCAATCCTCTGCACTATTGCAGGTACCTTTTCTGCAGCCTGAGATATTCTTCGAGATTTTGAAGGGCTTAAAGTCTGGCTCGCCCGTTTATGCGTATCCAGCAAAATTACTGGCCTCTGTGTCCGTGGTCATTAACCTGGTGGTCAATAAGGTGAGGAACTCCTCTCTCTCAACGGGCCTCATGCCTTCCATCTGGAAGCATGTGAAAATTGCTCAACTCCTGGAGAAAAAAAACCTCTGCTGATCCGAAGGTGCTTGCTAACTACATGCCCATTTCTCTTCTTCCTGCTCTTTCTAAGGCGCTGGAGAAGTATGTGAATAGAGTAATTTCGGACTACGCTGAGAGTCTTAAATACCTGCACATTACTCAATCTTGCTTCAGGGCTAATTATAGTACAGAAACGGCTCTGTTGGAAGTTACCGAACATATCAAGGAAAAGCTGGACCAAGGTGGCAGAGCTATCCTTATTTTATTGGACCTGTTGGCGGCCTTCGATACGGTCCCACATGGCCGTCTCCTGGAGAGGTTGAGTGATCTTGGTATAGGCGGATCTGCGCTTGCATGGTTAGCTTCCTTTCTTGAGGACAGAAGCCAGGAAATTGTCGCGCCTCCTTTTGCTTCCCCATGCCCAATCAGAAAGTGGGGGTCCCTCGGGGCTCTGTTCTAAGCTCCACTCTTTTCAACCTATATAGGTCACCCCTTGCATCTCTGGCGGACGCTTGTGGGCCCAAAATAATATCATATGCCGATGATACGCAGCTCATTTTCACCTGAGAGAAGAGAGTGAATTTGGATGGTGAGAGGATTAGATCATGCCTCACTAAGGTGTTAAATTGGCTCAATAGGAACAACTGAAATGTAAATCGGAAATTGTCTTTTTTGGCTCTCCGTCCATGGAGGACTGGAGACTTTGGTGGCCGAAGGAGATGTCTCCACCACTCTCAGCCCAATCCACGGTAAAAAAAATCTTGACATTTATATTGACAGCACTGTCTTTGAGACCTCCAGTTCAATCCGTAGTGGGCATTTGCTTTGGCATGCTACTTATGTTGAGAACGTTTCTCTTCCCTCACTTGACACCAGGAAAACTGTGGACCCGGCTCTGGTTACTTCCAGACTGGACTACCCAAATATTTTGTAGCTGGGCCTTCCAGGTAATCTTCTCCAGCGCTTCGAAGTGGTCCAAAATGTTGCGGCCATACTTGTCCTTAGGCTCAAGCCTAGAACCCAAATGGCCCTTATCCTAAGGAATTACACTGGCTACCTATGAGTAAAAGGATCAAGTTTAAGGCCCTGGTATTGTTCTCCAAAGCCCTTCATGGTAAGGGTGCCGGCTACCTCAGTCAGCCACTACTTGGCTGCCAGATTCCTGAGGTCATCCTCCATGGGCCTGGCCTGTGTCCTCGTTCTAGCTCGGGCTGGAGGCAGATCTTTCAGGCTTCTGGGAGCTCAAGCGTGGAAACAACTCCCGGCTTCTCTCAGATTTACGGCTGACCTGTCTGTTTTTAAGAAACTTCTTAAAACCTGGTATTTCAGTGCTAGGTGAGGGCGTTAGGTCTGTTAGTTCGTGACTATTAGTATCGGGACTCTGTTGCTGAGTAGCCATGCGCTCTATAATGCGCTTCTTTCATTCATTCTTGGTGGGCTCCAGGGCATCCAGAAGCAAGAGGTCAGGCCCCAGGGGATGAGGTCACCAGGGACAAAATTTGCCCAGGTAGGGATGCCCCCCCCCTCCTCATTAAGTTTTAGTCGGGCCGTTCTGGCCCTGATTCTCATTTTACAGAAACTAAACCTCAACAGGAGGCACTTACAAATATAAACATAGCAGGTGCCCCAGTTCAAGCTAAACTTCTGTAAAGGACAATTAATCCTAACTTCCTGGGCTTGGCCAACGCAAAGCAAGTGTGTTTTCTCTGTAATTCCACATTGAAAGACTATCTGAAATACTTCATGGAGGTGAATGCATCATTGATTTATTGGAGTACAGTCTGTAGTGACTGCAGTGGCTTTTTTCTTGGCCTCTCCTGGTGAGGGCAGAGTCCATGGTTCTCCCTTTACGAGTATGTAAATCGCCTGGAAGCTCCGCCCAGTAGGCCCCATCCACCTTAGTAGTATGCAAAGGTCTTCCTGCCTTTAGCCAGGATGGACAGCTTACCAAAAGGGCCCCCTGGCGCATTTCAGGCAGATTTTGGTGACCTGGCGCAGGGAAACAGTGCCACTCACACAACTTATGTTAAAGGACTAGCTGTACCCGGCCACGCGTTACTGTGGCGCAGTCTGGTTAAATGGAAGAGAAAGAAAAGAGTTAGCTCTCTTTTCTAATATGTTTAATTTCACAATGTTTGTGGGTACACAGTATGTTTTTGTGACTATTGTCTCTATGCGTCCCTTGAAGTTGTTGCGCAGCAAGCAAATCGATAGGGTCTGTTCGGCCTTTCGATTAAAAACATGCATGTAGTGTACACGTGCGTATTGGAATCCAACGTTGTGTATATATAAACACGTGCTAATGTTGCAAAGTGAACCAACTCCTCCCTGCCCCCTCCACCCACTTCCCGATCTGCCATCCTGACACCAACTGTCCATTCTAATATATGTAGACTATTGTCTCTATGCCTCCCTTGTAGTTGTTGCGTAGCAACCAAATCGATAGGGTTTGTTCGGCCTTTCGATTAAAAACACGCGCGTATTGGACACGCGTGTCTTTGAATCCAACGTTGTGTATATATAAACATGCGCTTAATCGAATCCAACTTTGAGTCAACATTTCAAAGCAATTGGTTAAGAACTTTCGGAGATTTAAGATTTTGAACAAATGAACATTGACATTTTTATGTGTCTGTTTAGGCTTTCGATTAAAAACACACGCGTATTCGACACGCGCGTATTGGAATCAAAGTTGTGTATATAAAAACACGCGCATATTCGAATTCAACGTTGTGTCAAAATTTCAATCAAAGCAATCGGTGTTTAACTTTCGGAGATTTGCTATTTTGAACAAACATTTACATTTTTATTTATATAGATTGTTTAAGCATGGAAAAAAACTGAAATTTGCTGTGGTTCCGCTATGTGGAATCAGTCTTGAAGGAGCTCGGCCTGCATGGTCTATTTAGGGAACCCTTAACGTGCAGAAGAGTCCCAAAGAAAAAGGTCTCCCGTATATTTATTGCACAGGCAGACTATAAGAGGAAGGAGCAATACAAAGGAAAAGCTACAGTCGTCACCTACCACCTGAACCCGTCACTGTCGGAGAGAAGGTTTTATTATGTAGCAGATGTCACCATTCCTCAGCACAGATTCATACTGTATGAATGCTATTCCTTTATTGTTAGGATACCCTGAGAAAAAGTATAGCCATGCGGAGCTCCACTGATGTCCATGTGACTCCCTCTCAAGACAAACTGAACTGCATCTGGTTTTATTTTGTAGGCCCTACAAGAAAGAGAGCTATCACTTTCTCAAGCCCCTTTTAAAGGAGAAGAATATTAAGCAGTGTCGAGTTGCACTCTTCTTTTTAAAATCATTAACCGACTTTTTTTTTTTTAAGACCTTTATTTATCAGTAATAAACAGTACACAGCTTCTGGCCTACAACCTCTGGGGCCGGCCGCCAACTCAGTTCGCATAAGTAGTAAGTTCGAAAGTACACAGCCTAGTAGCCGCCAACACAGGGGTGCAGCGGCATAAAACATTTATATATGCGTTTCAGTCCGTGCGTACAGTATTGATTCATGTAGGTCTCATTTTTATATTTTATAACATTAAACGATATAAACATAAAGTTACTACATTCGGTCATCAGTTACACAAGAGTGAGCATATTACCCCTAATCTGGTTAGGTCGCCCAGCGTTCGTTTTGTGTAAGTGGCTTAAAGATCACATTAGTTTGGTATCACTATATTCCGCCATGTTGGGGTCATTATGCACGATGATCAGTTGTTACCCTATGTACCCCCCCCTCACCACACCGTTCCGTACATACATCCCGTTGTTCCCTTGAATCCCTACCTCGAGCTCCCCGTATCTTAGTCTTCCTCCCCCTCTTCATCTGATGTCAAGGAGTCATCTTCCTCTAGTGGTTCACATATGTCCCCCCTGAATGCGTTCCATGGGGTCCATATCTTGTTCCAGCGGGCATGCTCTATTTATGTATACCGTCCTCTCTACTATCATGATCCTGTCCATATTTTCGCACCACTGTGTTAGCGTTGGACTACCCGACTTTTTAACATGTTTTTCACTAGCCTCTTTTCTTTGGGCCTGTATGAGAAAAAGGAAGAGGGAGACAGCTTGTATCTAAGGGTCATGGAAAAGTTATCCACTACTGCATCTTAGAGAGTGACTCACATAAATAAGGTTGAGGTTAAACGGGCACCTATATTATATTATCATCCTTTTATTTTTTTATTCTTATACAATGGACATGAAGTATTTTATGGACATGAAATTGTTACTTTGTATTTATTCTGTGCTTTTATGATCTTTTTTAAACTGATCTAATAAAGAAATGAATCAATGGTGACCTGTTCTTGATACTGACGAATATGAGGACATCTTCAACAAATAAAGAAGCACCTACTTCATATAGTTAAGAGGTATAAGTACAGTATATGGGGCTATGCCAAAGGTATACTCAGAGGTAAGGAGAGGGCAAGACTTAGACAAGTTACATTCTTTAAGGATCGTGTCCTTAGGCTGGAGGCGCGACTCACCACTGCCAAACCCGAGGATAGTCTTAGACAACTGACAGTAGTCTGGTAGGAGATACGGAGCCACTTGCTGGAGACTGTGAAGCAGATCTGGTGCACTTCCACCAGGATGGGGTGACAAAAATAGTAAACTGCTGCATTGGCTGGCTGCCATCCTGGCCTTTAGTTAGTAGGATCATACCTAAAATACATGACTGTGCAGGCCACACCCATATTACTTCCCAAGTATTTGCTCAGGCATTCGGAGGTTACTGTACGTCGCTTTATGTGGCAGTCCCATGCCCAGCAGTGGAGAGTACTGACCCTCTACTTGCCACCGTGACATTGCTTTACAGTTCAGGCGCATAGAGGGAATACCTTGAGCAACCTATCACACTCAAAGAAATTGGAGAGGCTATGCAGGACTGGTATCTAGCAAAACACCCCGACCTGATGGCTACCCAACAGAGTTTTATGCCAAATACAGAGAACCTCTGACTCCCCACTTATTGCACTTATATGAAGAAGCGGGGAAGTTGGGCTCTCTTCTGTGGAATCTTGACCAAGTAGCCATTGTGGTTATACCGAAAGTGCAACCCACTTTGGACTCCTGTGCAGACTACGCCCCATTTCTCTGATCATTGGCGAGATTACGACCTTTGCAGCCATCCTGGCTCCCCGCCTCCGGTGGGTCATTGTCACTGTAATCCACCCTGATCAATGTGGCTTTATGCCCGCTAGATGCATGCAGCATTGTTTCAGATGCCTACATGTAGTGCTGGTCCACCATCTCCTCCTACTATCCCCACTAGCACTGCTTCTCCTAGACTTTCAGAAAGCATTCAACACCGTGGACTGGGCGAACCTGGCCAGAGTCCTGGTAAGGACCGGGTTTCAACCCTGATTTCGTGAATTTGTCTGAGTGCACTATTCCAGCCTAACGGCCTGAGTCCAGGTCAAGATGTAGTCTCTGGGGAATTCCCCCTTAGGAGGGGGACCCGGCAGGAAAGTCCCCTATCCTTTTTGTGCTGATTATTGAACCTTTTGCACCACTTGTTAGATGCAATGCTCAGGGGATGGGAGTGGGATGAGGGCACGATGACTGCATTGTGTT
This sequence comes from Lissotriton vulgaris, assembly GCF_964263255.1. Taxonomy (NCBI): domain Eukaryota; kingdom Metazoa; phylum Chordata; class Amphibia; order Caudata; family Salamandridae; genus Lissotriton; species Lissotriton vulgaris. The sequence goes on along the minus strand of NC_141699.1, from coordinate 268,061,232 downwards.
GTATGCAGATGACATGTTTTTGTTTCTCTCAGACCCCAGTAGTAGTGGTCTGCATTGCCACCAGTTACTGCAGTTCTTTGCGGAGGCTTCAGGCTTAACTCTTAACCCTGCCAAGTCTTTTCTGGTGCCGTAGGCCCCTTCAAGAGATTGTATTGATTGGTAGACCAACATACCACATATGCAATCTCCATTTCAGATATTTAGGTGTTGCACTCCCGGAGTTGATGTGGTCTCTTATTGTCACTCCTCTCACTTGCATGATTAAAGCCGACCTCGCGAAGTGGCAGGCACGGCAACTCAACATCATGGGCAGGATCGTCTTATATAAAATGATGGTATTGCTTTATATTTTCCAGAACTTCAGGACAGAAATACGTTTATTGTGTGATTAATTAAAACCTAAACAATATAGCACATTGGACATGGAAACATTTTTTTTTTTAAACAGTTGTGGCTATCTTATTAATAATATGATTGTTCAAAATCGACTGCCATTGGGATTTGAAGAGCTTGAGTACCATATGTCCATCACGATCTTGTGAATCCAGTGAAAATTAAATGCATATTTTACAGTCAGCAGACATTTCATAGTGGGTCAATTGCTATTAAGTCAAAGTGCACAGTGCATTGAGATTGATAGGACTTGGGTACCATATGTCCATCATGATCTTGTAGTATCAAAAGAATAAAATCGTGTTTTACAGTCGGCAGTCATTGCATAAAAGATCACGTAGTAAAACAAAATGCCATATGCATTTTATATAATCCGAGATCATCGCTGCACTTAAGTGGGTTGTTTTAAGCTGATCCTGCTCCGCCTTGAAGTATTTGCCAATTCGGGCCACATCCGAGGGGACCGTCGTGATAGATATCCAGGTTGTGGCGTCACTACAGGCCCTTAGACCATTCATATTAGAAAGAGTGGCTTTAATAACATCCGCCTGGGATAGAGTAGTGACCGGCAGCAGCAAAGTAAGTGGGGGAAAGATTCAAGTTTGTAACCACACAGCCTACACTTCACTATATTGGAGAGGATCAACCAGTTTGGGTTAAAGTTTTTAGTTTGTAGTATCATCTGTGTAATCAAAATTTGAGTGACGCATGCTTTCCGAATTGAGCAGCTAAGGTATAGCTGTGGCTTCAGGCCAACCTGGTGTTCGTTGTCATACGAGCCTACCAGGGCTTGTGAGAATGAGGTAGTCTTGATATTTTCCACATCAGCAAGTTTCGACAGGAATCTTGTCCGTTTCTTCAGTAGGTTTTTCACAGCCAAGTGAGGAATCGAGGGAGAATTTAATACACTTAGAGTATCTATTTGGAGGGTATCTGCTGAGGCCATCAAATATGTTCTCAAGGGGCTATTTTTGGTATGGAATATGTTTTGAAGGATAAACCTCTAGGTGCCAGGCGTGGCCGAAATGCATCTATGGTAGTATTTCATGATAGAGCCCATGTTGGTCAAGTTTAGGGCCTCTAGGCCAAATTCCATTCTCACCATCGATCCCCTTGGTATAATATGGCGTCCCAAAAACTATTTTGTAGGCTTTTAGATGTCATTTTTCCATGCTTTTCATGAAAAGTCCTGGGAAAGCCTCACTGCCATAAGTGATGGCGGATGGTAATGTTGCCCTGAGTACTTTTCGAATTGGTACTGAAGAAGGGCTTTCGAGGGAGACATTTTCCAGAACTTTCCTTGCATAATTTCTCGCCACTGGTTTATGGAGATTGATTCAATGACTCGCTCCTTTTTGTGGGGTGATTCCAGACCGGGACTGGATTTGCCCCTTGTCAATGAGGGACCTATGATGGTGGGCTTGGTATGACTAACTTGTATCTATATTACCAGGCATCCCATTTCGTGATCATTAATGACTGCCCTAGTGGAGGGTGGTCAGACCCAGCTTATAGACTGGAGCTTTGCACTTTAGGATTTCCCCATATTATGGACATGCTCTATGGCACTCCTGTTCCCAGTGCTCCCTGAGGTGACTAGAATGGTTTTCAAGGTGTTGAGAGATGCCCTTCGCCGTATGGGATAGTGGCAGACGCTCACTCGGCAGACTCCCCTGTGGTAAGGTACATGGTTGAGGAATGTGGTGGCGTTTGAGGGGTTTGGCCTATGGGACTCCATTGGTATCACTCAGCTGCGTGTCCTCTTTTCAAGCCCTTCAGGAGACCTATGCCCTATCGAAAACACAATTCCATAAGTATTTACAGTTATGCCACGATCTGCTGTTCACATCCCAGGGGAACTGCTGTTCCAGAGTTCAGCCCTGTTGAGGCAAAGATAATGATGGGGGCACTAGGGAGGGGAGGTGTGGTCCAAATCTAGTGTACATTAATTACTAATGTCCCCAACACACTGAGTATCCTTAGATCTCGATGGGAAGGCTGGCCTGGTGACTTAGAAGACGCAGACTGGGCGACATACTGATGGCTCCTAGGGTCATCACAGTATCCTCAAAGCTCCGTCTTATGCACAATTATACTATTTACATTGTGCATATCTCACTCCTGATAGGATGTTTAGGGCGGGCCTGACTGCTAGCCCTGCATGCTATCGTCGTTCCCAGGCCCCAGCGGACTTCTTTCACATGGTATGGTCCTGTCGCATAATAACACTGTTTTGTGAGGCAGTAATTGCAGAACTCTCAGAGGTGTTTGAGATGGAGATTGAGCTCTCCCCTCTGGCAATTTTGCTGCGGGTGATGGTCCATATGGTGGCCAAGAGTAATATAGCGTTCCGCTGGAAGACTTCGGAGTCTTCTACATTATCGCACTGGAGGCGTGGAGCGGACTTGTACGCTCAACAAGAAAAAAACACTGTAAGGAGAAAGAGGGTGTCTTGCCAGACATGTCAAGATATTGGTCAAATGGTATGGAGCTACAGGCTTGGACCCGTTCTGAGGCATTGGGTGCTGTGATGTTGTTGGTTTTCCATTATAATGTACGAGTATGCAATGTTATGTTAATGTTTTTATTGATGTATGCAACTGCTCGGACCCTACAATTGGTTGGACATGTAACCTACTGTGTATTTAAAAATAAAGAAAATTTGTTTTCAAAAATAAAATGTCATGAAAAGGCTATTTTTTTAAATTTAATATATGTATATTATTATGCAGGTGGCTGCTGCATTTAGGTGTCCATGTCTTTTTTCCTTTTTCTTTTAAGACTGCTTGCAGTAAAAAAAAATGCCCTGCATAATTTTGCCAGTGCTAGACGTTGACTTTGCAAATGCTTGATTTTATTTTTTTCTCTAGTCCAGTCGTTCTTAACATCTTGATTTCTGAAGACCCACACTTAATCATTACTGGAACCAGGAGAATCCTGAAGAGCATTTTCAATGGTTTGAAACACAAAACAATACACAAAAGATACAGAAGCAAACCTTCATCAAAAAAAATACACAAATAATGAAACTTTTTATTTATTTCATAAACAAATACAATACAAAACAAAATGTTAAAAGGAAGGTTGGAGCATTTCTAAATTCAACTGAGCCCGCTATCATCCAAACTATCTTCTGGTTAATTTACTTGCACTGTACCCATGAATCCATCAATCGGAGTATACTAACTTAATTTTTATCCTCCAATTTCAGATTCCTTTACATTTACAGAACGTCTTTAACACTTTTAGTTGTACATTTTGCTTCTATAATATAGCTACTTTATTGTTAATAATATGTAATTTTCTAAGCAGTTGAGCCTCCTGAGTATGCTTTGCTGACCCCAAGGTGCCCCGGTTAAGAACCACTGCTCTAGTGTTTGCATTTGGGGTTCTGTTCTTATTGATCTTTTTTAACACGGTTTAATTTGTATTGGTATTTTTATTTCCCATTTAACTAACCCATTATCTGCTTTTGCTGCTATATAGAATTATAAGACCTCATCCATGGCTTTTTCAGATTGACATGCGTGTCCTAGTTTCCATCCGACACAAGGTTAACTGCTTGCTCTGGCTTGCTTGCTCATATGCTTCCAAAACAATAAGAAGATTTTTGTTGAGAAAAGGAAAGTTTTCATCATCCAAGTCTCTCCTTTCAGTACAAGGAAGAAGGCGGTCTACAGCAATAGTTGTCAAGAGGCCCTGAGTCTCTGGATCTGGCTGGACCAGCAGGGTATATCCCTGGTGGTTCAACACCTGGCAGGTCCCCTGAACGCCAGTGCAGACAAACTCAGCCGTCGATGCCTAGTGGTTCATGAATGGCATCTCCATTCGGAGGTGGCCTAAGGACTCTTTCAGCAGTGGTGAGAACCTTGATTAGATCTTTTCGCATCGGCAGAGAATGCGCATTGTTTTGAGCGTTGGAGTTTCCAATGCAGCTGTCACTCGGAGATCCTTTACTTCTCGAGTGCAGCTCAGGCCTCCTATACACCTTTCCACCCATACCACTCCTGCCCAGAGTGCACAAGATCAGGAGTGACCAGGTCCAAGTCATTCTTGTGGCTCCAGACTGGTCTTGGAGAATTTGGAATCCTGAGCTTCTCCAATTGAGCATCCATCCTCTGAACAGGCTGCCCCTTTAGGAGGAACTTCTTTTGCAGCAATAGGGGAGGATCCTCCACCCAAACATGTCAAATCCGCCCCTTCTTGTGTGGAAATTGAGCAGCAGTAGTTAATAGCATTCGGCTTTCCTCCAGAAAATTTGAAATGGTATTTTGGCAGTCAGACAAGCTTACCACCAAGACACTGACAGCCTTCCAGTGGAAGAGATTTGTAAAATATTGTACAAAAAGATCTGTCAATCCTCTTTCTGCTTCCCTCTCTCAGGTCTTACTCTATATTCTGACCCTAACCCAGCAAGGCTCCAGTCTGGGCACTCTCAAAGGGTATCTTTCGACCCTGTCTGTCTTTCAGAGGCTGCCAGACCAACCCTTTTTATTTAAATCCCCTATCATAAATAGATGTCTCAAGGGCTTGTACATATGTTTCTTTCTGGCCCTTTCATCATGCCTCAGTGGGATCTTAATTTGGTTCTCTCCTTCCTGATGTGGGCTCCGTTTGAGCCTTTGCACAACTACCCCCTCTGCAGCTTAACATCAAAACAAGGTTTACTGTCAATACCATCTGCCAGGATTGAATTGCAGGCGCTGTCATCCAAGTCTCCTCGCCTGACCATCTTTCCAAATAAGTTGGTGCTTCGCAGTAGGGCTTCTTTTGTACCACTTGTACCAGTCTACTTTGGGCAATCTTTCACCCTACCCACTTGCTACGCTCCTCCACATCCCTCTAAGGAAGAGGAGCGACTCCACCGTCTGGACCCAAAAAGAATGTTGTTGTTCTACCTTGACCGCACTAAATATTTCCACATGGATGACAAACTCTTCATGGGTCCGTGTGAGTGCAGAAGGGTCGTTCTGTGCAGAAAAGGACAATCTCTCTATGAGACGTAATTTGCATCAAAATCTTTTACGCTATGGCCAAAAAGCAGTCCCCTCAAGGACTAAGGTCTCATTCTATCAGATCTAAGGCTGGTACCAGGGCATTACAAAGTGGTGTCCCAGTCTTCCATATTGGTCAGGCAGCAACATGGGCATCTCTGCACATGTTCACTAACCACTACTGCCTGGACAGTCAAGTCAGCAAGGGCAGCCTTTTTGGCTGCTCTGTCCTGCAGGACCTCCTGGTCTAACGTCTGCAGTCCTTCCTCCGGGGATGGTATTGTTTAGGTATCTAATCAAAGTTAAGGATTCAGTGGATTGATGAATCTATCAAATGGACCAGTTATTTATCTTCGGTAACATCTTAGGTGGTAGAGACCTGATCTAGCTGCAGATTCCTCACTGACCTATCCATCCTCCCTGCACTGCAGACAGGTTTTTAGGCTCAGGGCTGTTCCCTTTCAGGGGACTAGTGGTTCAGAAACACACCAACGTCAGTGCAATTCATGGCTGTGTCTTCCTTGCGTGGAAAGCTGTGAAAAGTAACTGACGTCAGCACGCTGAGGTGGCGCCTATATAGGTGATGCAGATGTGTCAATGGCTGAGATGATGCAGACGTCACGCTGAGCCAAATGATGCCACCGAGCAGGTGTGCTAAGGTATTGCTCGAAGAAATAACTTACAGATCCAGTCTGAAGCATTGGAAATTCAAAGGTAAGGAATCTGTGGCTAGATCATGTCTCTACTAGATAAGGTGTTACCCAAGGTAAGTAGCTTGTACTTTAAAGCAGAAGAATTGTAAGCAATAGGATGGTGATGGTCTCCATGTCTGTGTTAGAGCCATTATACGTGACAACAGTCTCTCATTGCTGAACACCAAAAAAGCTTAGAATATTCTGGCAGTCCTAGAGTAGAAGAAGAAGCCAAAACATGTTTGAGGGCAACAAGGGTCTGTTCTGCAGCATTTGTCCATAGGATAGGATCATAGATGGTGTGTGTAGTAAGATCTTGTAAGGGGGTTCTCACATACTGTATAACCAGGTATTTACTGACTGCAGTATCCAGCTATTTCCAAAAAGATGTAATTATGAGACTGTCTAGTTGGACAGCGCGCAGCTATAATAGCATAAATGTGGTCAAGGGCAATGTGTCGTGCCCCATTGTAAATGCCATGTCCTACATAATCAACCAGTAACTGACTGAAATTAAGTTTATCATTAAAAATCTTTCGTCCATGGTGAGCAGGAAAGCAAATTGTATCATACAAAATGCTTCTTAACAAGGAGAGGCAAGCAATTATCAGTATACTGGACAAAGACTTAATCGGCAAGTAACATGAAGGTATTGAGATCTATTCTTCAGGGCTTGTGAGGAGATGAACAGTGACTCATTATATCCTTCTACTAATCTTGCCCATGTGTCCTTTTCCTCCCAGTGGGTGAAAAAAAAAGACTTGCTATCTGGCTTATGTAGAAAAGAAAGCCTCACCCACATTGGCAACAGTAAAAAGAAAACAAGCATTTGCAGTTAAAGCTATTGGTGTTGTATGTGGTGTGCAGTGGAATGATGTTGGTTGAATTGGAATTGTTAGTTGTAGAATTTTGTGGTGTGGAGTTGATTTGTGTAGTGGAATTATTTGACATGGTGGCATGAGGATGGCTGCATAATTTGTAATCAGTATGTGCACACTATCTCTTAATGCAAACAATATATCTCTTAACACAGCTGTTTGCTGCCATTCATGAACAACAAACTGTCATAAGTGCAAATGACACTTATAATGTGCATTGTTAAAGGCAAACTAACTGGCTTTAATGTACAAACGCTTTGAAATAGCATTTGTGTCCAACTAGATTTGTGTTTTATCTCTAAGCCGTTTGTGCATGTAGTCGCACAGTTACACATGAAATTACACACTCCCAGAAATCATCGAACACATGCATAGACATTTAAAGTTGCACATATACATACAAATATGTATAGACATTTAAAGTTGCACATATACATACAAATACATACACAAGCACATACATAAATAACTTTCAGTAATTCTCTAGAACGTACACCAGCAGACCATTCAGGACATCACAATAGAACTCACACACATATAATACAGACTGAAACTGCATAAAGCAATCCTTCATTTAAGGGTTACTATGCTTTTTGGCGGCTCTCAAGGTAATGGGACTGTACACCATAGATAAAATGTCTATAGGAGAAAAACATAAAGGGGTATATTTGTGAACTTGCCACTTTGAAGTTGGAGGCTGGTAGTATATGTCACAATAGACAAAGCACAACACTGGGAAATAATGGGAGAATAAAATTAGACACCAAGAAAACATGTACTTTACAAAAACAAGCTAATGATTGAAAGTACTTCTCCCGCACAGTCAAGTTCTGCTCCAAAATCATTTATTTCTTCTGTAATTTGATCGATTTAAAAATGCTGTTTTTAAGCCTTTATGATTTGAATCATGAATTATTTATAATGGACTGAAAGCGGACAAGCATTTTCACACTGATCAAATTAAATCTGAATTAATAAAAGATCCTAATGACACTTTGAGTCCATGTATATTTTTCTCACAGGAGAGTTCCAAAGCACATAGAGGCAACTGTTGGTCTGGATTTCTGATGTCTGCTATCAGGAAAACATGTAGATATTTCAAATTCAAGTGTGCGCTCAAAACGCCAAAAGAAGCGCAAAATCCCTTCTGCGTTTGTGCTGCAAAAAAGAACAGTATCAAGATACAGCCGTTGTTATTTACAGCGCTTAGAAATGGCAGATATCTGGTATGAAGCTCTATGTAAACAAGAAAATACTTTTATTTTTATACAGCTAATGGAAAGATCGCAACTCCATTCAAACGTGAGGGTGTGAAACTTAGTCACAATAATCATCAAAGCACCCAGATTTAGTCTTCAATTAATTTCACATACCCATACGGGGAGGGAGGGTGTAACTTAAAGTTTATCGACTTCTTTACAAGTACCTGAATTCACTTTATGCAGTCAATCCAATCCTAATGATGGCCGTATTACATCGTCAACTGGACATTGGGTATAAGGAACAACTTCTTATGTACTACTGATGTTATTTTTAATGCCTATGTTGAATAATAAAATATAACATGATTATAAAAAGAAAATAGTGCCTGCTGAGTGCAGGACAGGATTTTCCCTTAAAGAAAGCCTTATGCCAGAGAAGAGCTGCCACGGACCACCTGCAATCATGAATAGCTCTCAGCACAAAACGCACACATACATACACACTGCTCAGTGCAAGAAATGAAGACTGCCAGGCTGCAGATCCATCGAAACATAATTGGAGAAGAAGGGTTGTGTGAAAAACGACGGAAGAAATATGTGTAAACTGATTATGATAGAATGTTCTCTGGGTATGTTTTCCGTTACTCAGAAATCCTTTGGCTTTGTCGCTTGTAAGCGAATTGGCGATTTATGGAAAATAAATCCAGGCTGTCATTTCAGTCCTGTTACAGCATACAGGACGGGCATCTTGCAGCGTAAGAGTCAACTTCCTGGTTTCTATGTCTATTTACATGACTAATGCACGTTTTTTTGCCCAGAACTTTTTATTAATGAAACCTTCTACTATATGGCCAGCCACACGTTTTTTCCTGGGACCGGTCCGTTTCGATTAAAGATGTTTAACAGACATCCCAAGATAATACTAGCACCTATAATGACTTTCTGATTTCGCCCCACAACACGGCGACAATTCTACACCTATTTGAGTCTCCGGGACTCATAATTATTTTGAGGGTTTACATCTTTACTTTAAGCCTTGAAAAAGTTATGGATGTAATGAAACAAGTGTCGGCTGTTCATCACCAGGCTGTGTTATTTATCCATTAACTAGAATTGGACCATCGCTATCAAACTGTATAATATCTGATTGTTTACAACAAATGCATGTATTGACGATGCTATATAAGAAACATTGTACAAGTGAAATACTGTGTAATAACCAAACAACGTACAAACTATTAAATTTAAGAAAATCCCAGTACCACATAACAATTGGTGTCTCCTGTGATTCGGGCTACCTAAAATGTATGAAGGATTTGTGCTTTAAATGAAATTAAGAATGAGTATTAGGAGTGCTGGGGTGTAATTGTCATATTAGGTTTAGCACTGGTATCTGGCTAGATGATCGTGCACTAACACCCAGAGTAGTGGGGTGTTTCGTTACCTTGATTGGCACCAAGACATATTTTTCATAGAACTTTAATTAGTACTACGTTACTCACGTCAAATCTTCTTTGTACTGATGTTCGACTCCTTGTGCCACCACTACTTGCAGGGCAGGATTTTCCCTTAAAGAAAGGTATATGTCAGAGAAGAGCTGCCACGGACCTCCTCCAATTACGTATAGCTCCCATCACAAAACACACACATACATACACGCTTGAGAATGCAAGAAATGAAGACTGTTGTGTGAAAAACTGCAGAAAAAATGTGTGAATAGATTAGAATGGGTGCTTACAATGTATTCTGTGCATGTTTTCCGTAACTCAAAATCCTTTGGCTTTGACGCATGTAGGCGAATGGGCGATTTTATGGAAAATAAATCCAGGCTGTCATTTTCTCAAAATGGTAACCGATAGAATGAACATTGTTTAATACTATCCATATGCACTTACCTAAAACAGGTCCCACATCTGCTGCTTCACAGCAACATGGCAGTTGGGTGGAGGGATGAAAATGAAAGCAACACAAAGTTGGCCAGTGGGAAGTAAAAGGAACATGGAGAACACGAGGAAGGCTATGGGAACAAGCACACATGGCACTGGCAGAGACATCACTTGGTCTCCACCTGGGAGAAAGCAAAGGCATCTGATGAAGGGAACTGCTGTGTTTGTGCTTGGAGGGTGGGGACGAGGGCTCATAATGCAAGAAAAAAAGCAGAATTGAATGGAAAACAATGAAAAAAATACAGGCCTTATCAAAGAGGGCGTTGGGAATCGGAGGGAGTAGAAGAAATAGTACCTGCATCGCAGCGGATGGCCATTAATCAAAGGGTATTAATCTGTAGTTGAGCTTTGCCCCTCAGCTACAAACGGAAGTGATGTATGGGGTGCGCGAACCCATTGTGAGGCACCAAAGAAGAGCAAGCTGGAGTCAACCTATGATAAGCCGCATGCGGGATAACAGTCTTTTTAGTGAATACAGCATGTCTTGCAGACAGCACATGCGTGCTGCCAGGCTCGACCTAAACAAGTGGAATCAGGACGAATAGAATAAAGAACACTAGCAGGGTTGGGAACTACAGGATGGAATGGTAGTACTATGGCATTAACAGCTCTCGGACATTGTACAAATTGGTAGGTGCACTAGTCTTTTTTTTTTATTTTTTTTTTAACCGGGTCAATACCAATGTTGAACAGACTTCCAGTTGGATTGATCATTCCTTGTGAAAAAGGGAGGCTTACCTATAATGGGGATTGTGATGTATCTTAAGAAGGGGCTTCAGGTTAATATCCGTAACAATCAAATTGATCCAGCTTAGTTTGACCCTTTGGACTACACAAAATCAGGTACAGATGACCAAACGTATGCAGCGTGTTATTATCATTTTGAGTTGTACAGACAGTAGAAAGCTAAAAGGTTAGTGATTATATACTATTCCAGTGTTTGAGGAACATCTGGAAAGACACTCTCAGGGGTGCAGTAAATGGTGCAGTTCAGTTTACATTGAACACATTAACGGACAATGTTGTGCTTAAAAGGAACGCACGGTGGTCAGATAGAGGTACCTCAGTCACAGGCTATGATACTAGTTGTATTATTTTATTTGAAGTTCTGATCACTTGGAACATTTTGTCGAAGAGGTGAAACATCCAGAAAATAACATGTTGCATGGATTGATTTTGCCACCCCTGTATCAACTGAGACTGGGTCCTCCTTTTCCCCTATAGTACCTCATCCAAAAGAGACTGATCCAGAAGGAGGAAACGACCTTGAAAGGAATCGGTCTCTTCCCTCAACTCCCTCTTACAGGCACTCCTTTTGCTCCATGTAAGAATTTTTGAAATTGTTATGCAGAAAAGTATTCTCTGTAGCATATTAAGAGATTATTATATTTGAGGAGCGAAATTGGCATAGACATGTAGAAAATGGCCTTTGGAATTGATTACCACCAGGGTTTTGACCCCAAGGCTGAGGATTAAAAAGAGCTTGTTCAGAATGGTCAGTCCCAATAGGACGCTCAGTTTTCCAATGTCCCAGTTGGGGGAAATCATTTTAGCCAAACTCCTTTCTCCCCTCTTTGGTCCCTTGTCCTTAGTGCCCAGTCCATAATTCTGTCCTCTACCACTTCTTGTGCGTCTGTGTTTGTAAGGTTTGCATCTGCAAAGTCATTGGTAATTTGTCATTTCCCTTTTCCTTATCTTGTGTACAAAAGTTATCAAATTCTACGACCTTTGGAAGTGTCTCACTGCTATCCTACGCAAACTGATTGCAAGTGTTCCCTAATTTTCGGTTGCACACCTGCCACATAATCTGCCATCAGCTTCTGCATGTTCAGTGCCCAAAGATCTGTTTAGTCTTCTTTTTACGGTGTATTTTGTCTCTTTATATAACTGGTGTATCTGTCCTGTACTTGTAATTTGCTGTAAGACTCATATTTGCCTTTCTCTCTGGATCCTGATCTGGCCAGTTTGTTCACTTGTGGAAATATTAGCTGCATTAGTCTATTGCAGTCAGCCCCTGTAAGTTCAGAGCTGTTCATTAAGACTTTTACTTCTTTCATGAATTTGTCTTGGTCTTCTCTTATGTAAGGGAAATAAGTAAATGAATCTGTGAATGACTCGTGCTGTCAAAGTAACATATGTTTGCTCTACTGTCCTGCTGTGGAACTTGGCTAAAATGGAGAAATTTTACTGGTTCCTTCATGTTAATATTTTGTGCAAGCTCTTCCGATCTAAGTGGAGTGTCTATGTCCAATTTATTTTTAAATATATAACTTTTATTGGATTTTGTATGGATAAAACAAAAGGAGAAACAAAACTTTGATAAAAAGCAGAGCCATATGTGATATTTGCTTGTAAATATCAATTTCTAAATAGCAAAACTTTCCTGACTTTTGAAAAACCTTACAAAACTCAACCCTCCGCCCTCGCACACCTTCCTATAATTTTTTGTCTTATAACTATTACTACTGACCTTCCACATTCAACTGCAAAGACTGTTGCATTGTATGTATTAAGTGTTGTACTGCATGGCAAGTGACTCAAACATTTGTTATGACAGAGAAGTCCTGACCCTCTGTATCCCCTGATTGTTAATAAGTGAACAAATTATGTGGCTCCAATCTGACTGAGCACATCTGAGCTGGAGGGGCAGAGGGAGTCCCTTCATTAGATAGGTTAGAAGGGTATCCCATTATGATGAAACGTCTTTATGTTGGCCATTCATGACTTTTGAACTGTGCAATAATCATAACGTTAAAGACGTTTAGTTGCCAAATCGTGATGAACTGTTCTTGTTTCCTCTCCAGTGGGCCACCCAGGTAATTTTTGCTATCCCTGGATATTTGTGTTGGAGTACTGATTCTGCCCTGGGTTGGTGTTCTGGGTAGTGAAGTGCAGGCCCCACAGAATCAAGGCATCATTGGTATAGGGTAAACAAAGATAATTTTCATAGCTGCCATTCTCTGGTCAAAAGGATTTAAAGTGAGGACAATTTATTTATTTATTACATTTATATGGCGCAACAGGTACCCTGAGGGTTTCCCGGCGCCTTGGATCTGAGTTAGGCTTGATAAGATGGAAGGTTACAAATAGGAATGTGAAGTCTATTGATTAAATAGCCAAGTTTTGATGCCCTTTCGGAAATGAAGGTACCTTGATACAAGACGCAATTCGAGTGGCAGTGAGTTCCACAGAACCGGGGCCAAGTAGGCAAATGAGTGCCCGCCCAATCGTGCTCGTTTGAATCTAGGGACAGAAAATTTGGCCTTATGCCAATGACAATCCCACCAGATATATTAGCAATCTTCCAAAAGCTGCCTCTTCTTAGTAGAGAGCACTGACAGACGTGGGGAACATGTGCATCGTAGTGGGGTAACGTTAACAAACAAAGGGTACTTTATCGTGTGCTCCTTCGTCCAAAACAACCTAAACTTGGTCTTCAGTCACCTCTATCTTACCAGAATAATCTCCTATTTCTGCTTGTTAGAGACATCATGACTGCCTCTAGCAAAAGGTTACAGGAGGTAGCGATCACTGCTCAAATCTGAGCTTGTTTTCAGAAACCTCTCAATCAGGGTCAGTTCCCTTTTGGCTTCTTCTTTCATGAAGGGTTATTTGTGAAGAGCCAGAAGTAATGGAGAGTGAGTCAGCGTGCAGGGGCGAGTCACCCTACATTTGAGGGATATTCTAGAGATTGGCGCTTAGTATCCCGCCATGGTCCTCCTTGAATTTGACCCAAACCCTGTTGTCTGCAATATTCTGACAAGGAAACACCAGTCTAGCTGGTCATACGCCATTTCTGCATTGTGTGACTAGTACAGTCGGTATTGACTCTTTCTGCCTTTTTTCACCCTGGTTGAGCACGCATCAAATGTTACCACCGCTTTGCTGGGATTATTGAAACCCGACTGACCTGAGTGTATTCATTTTGCGAGGAAATCTTCACAAGGAGTTTGGTGTATAGCCCACATTTAGTAGCACACTGGGCCTGTAAGAAGAGCACACTTTGAGATTTTTACCATACTTCAGTATAAAAGAGATGGCGGCCTCAGTCATTGTGGGAGTCATCCTCCCCTTTGTTGCAGTTGTATTAAAGTGCTTAATCATACTAGGAGCTAGGGATTAAGTGAAGGTTTTGTTGAACCCTCTTGTGGAGCTTTTTGCAACGTTAGAGATGTAATTGCATTATGCACCACCTCTTCTGTGGTGGATGCTTTAAGATGTCTCACTATTTGGGAGTCAAACTAAGTTTATGCCTACCTCCAGGTAATTAGCTTGGTCTCCTTCAGAAAGGAAGTCCTAGAGTAGCATAGAAATCACAAATGGCCTCTTTTTTGTCTTCCTCTGAGGTAACTACCTTCAAATTCAAAATTTGCTTAATTCGGTTTTAATTTTTGAACTACAAAACCATAAATGCACGAAACACAGTAAACATTACACCCATTTCAATGCACTCAATTTGAGATCGTTAAAAAATAGAATCAAGACAAAATGTTATCAATTTCATACTTCACGTTAGCCATAATAAAATTATTTCACAGTATGAGTCGCAGTTATTAAGAACAATAAAAACGATTAAAATCAATGTTTTATTACATTCCGAGTCGTTTTCTGTATTTGATTACACCTTTTAGAAATAGAGCAATGTTTCTTGTATAGCATTTATTATCTAAAAGCTGCAATGCAAAATAGGCAGGTTGGCATTGCCTCAAGCCCCACATTTTTAAAATAGGAAGGATCCACCTTTTTCTTTGATCCAAATAATATTTACAGAATAAAACATGGATTGTCGATTTCGATGAAGATCCATCACAAGGGCAAAGTGCTAAGTTTTTTGACCAGTCATTTATCATAGGAAATAATACTAATCGATAAAGATCTAATCTGAAGCGTGTGAGAACAAATCTATCGTACCCAGTTATACAATAAGTTAAGTACAATTGCAGTGTAGAGGAAAGGATCACCTGGTTTGTTTGTACTGTTGGTTTAAGAACCTCACTGGCATATCTAATTTCTTCCAAGTGAGACATGCATTGTTTTGTTTTTTTTAAACTTTCCTGAAGATTCTACACATCTGTAACGGATTATGAAAAAATTCTGGCTGTCCTAGGTCCGTCATGAATGCTTTAATATACTTCAGCCACCTAATAGCTAGGGCTTGATCTAGGTTAAGGGAGTCACTTAGGACCTTTTGATTAAAAGTCATTTTTGTTGAGGTCCAAATTCGATGCCACAATAAAACTGGTTACACCCTTATTATATCTGTAATGTATTGTAACCCCAGCTCAGTGTGGCAAATATAAGTTGATGTTGAAAGAGGGACAGCCAATAAGTAACGAAGAAAAGCATATTTCAGATACATTGCAATATCCCCAGATCCCGGCCCCGTATATTACTGCGCTGACACACTTGGCTTGATAGATCTTAGTCAGTTCCATTGGAGGCCTCTTTCCTAACTTCTATGTAAAATTTACCAGGGCTGTTGTAGTTCTCATAAACAGCAGTTTTTGGCCCTTATGGCCTGTTGCCACGTACCCTTATTGTCTACAAGAATGCCTAAGTATGGATATGTCTTTGTATTTTTAAGTTACTTATTCTCGATAAAAATAGTCCTTTGTTTTCTACCAGCCCTCCCACAGTTCATTATGTAAGTATTGGTGACATTACTCTTTAAATCAAGGCTTTTCATATACTCGTATTTATTAAGGACCCGTTGTAACTCCAGTGGTTTTTGGGCCATTATCACTGCATCATCTGGCTAGAGTAGGCTGAGTATAGATCGGTTTTGTACTTGCTGTAGGTCCTGACACCTCTCGAGCACAACTCGTTCAAGGCCGTTGGTATACAGGGTAAACAGGAAGGGTGCCAGAACACACCCCTGTCTAACCCCTCTCTCCTATTGGGAATGGGGCTGTATATTCTCCATTTGGTCCATACCGTACCCTGGCTCTTGCATTCAAATAAAGTTCTCTTATAATTTTGATTAAGGGAAGGTTGACTCCCATTACTTCGAGAATCTTCCACAATTTATTGTGGCATACACAATCGAATGCAGTGGAAAGGTCTACGAATGCTAGGTAACTACCTAACCAATAGGGATCTGTGTATATCCCTATGTATTCACTCTCGATTTTAATTCTAAGCTGTCTGGCTAAGTGCGTACCTACCTAGTTTCCCTCAACATAACTGGTCTTTTGGGGACAGGATAGATTAAGCTCTGCTTTATTCGTGACATCTCACTTGCCTCCAAGTGTTGTTTCCAAGCGCAGTAACCAATGTGATGGCATGGTCTGTAGTCTTGTTCTACTTTGATGATTTCTTCCCTTTCTTTAAATTTTATTTTAAATATTTTAATTGACAACATGAGAAATACAAGCCAACAACATATGTATTAGGGAATGGAAAAGAAAAAAACAACTAAGCAAGGAAATATAATATGCTTTTCAAAGACGTAATGGACTGATTAATAGAAAATTAGATAACTCGTACAGATTTGCGGAACAGCATAAATAACACATGAATATTAAATAAATGTACCCCAAATTTTATCCAATTTCGTACTGATTTAGTCCCTCTCATTTTAGCTAGTGAGGACTCCATACCATATGTTTCTTTAACCAGAGACCACCATTCCAACACAGAAGGTGGGCTCCATAATATCCAGACTCGAGCAATAGTAAATCTAGCACAGGTGAATAGAATGGTTATTAAATCTTTCTGAGAAGTATTCGCAGTCTGCCCTCCTAACATCACCTCCACTGCAGTGAAAGAGAAAGGTCTCCCAAGTTTTTGAGTCAAAACTTGAGCAACTCCTCGCCAAAATTCCATTAGTTCCGGACACGAAAAGAGCATATGTTCCGAATTAGCCGCCACTAGATCGCATTTGGGACATTTTGTCCGGTCACTGATAAGTGTTTGTGGACTATTTTGCTATCCTTTTTGGTGCATAATAAAGTGAACATATTGTTCTATACTGCTGTAACCTTAAACCAGAGGACTGTACTGATCTATTAATACTACTCAAAGCTGAAGCGTTGATATTAGCAGTGATGTTTGTACCTAATCTTACGCTCCATCTCTCTGCAAGTCTCACACAGTCGTCAGCCTTATAAGAGTTAAGACTTCTATAACCATAACTAATAAGTGATTTGTTCTTTACAGTGTAAAAGCAATTCTAAATATCAGAGTCCAGAATCTGTTAGATTCAAACTACGTACAAAGAATTCGTGAATCTGGTAGTACTTAAATCGCATGGCTTCAGTTAAGTTAAATAGGGTCTTCAATGTTTCAAAAGTCATAAAACCACTGTAGCCATAGAGGTCCCCAAGAGTTTTAATTCCCAATGTAGCCCAGATTTTACCAGCCCCATCATGGAAAATTTCAGGGAGTCCTGGGTTACCCCACAAGGGGAGTTTAGGGTGATAAAGTGATGTCTTATTGGTAGTTAGAATAGAGAGCCAAATGTTAGCGCTTTCTCTTGCGGTCATAAATTTAACCCTTTTGAAATAATGAGGGTTGTTAATTCTAAAAAGAAACATATTGGAGTCCTCACCTAACATAAAGCTTTATAAGTCATATTTGTTGCTAGGGTTTAACAAACTACGGAGACGACCCAGGAAGACTGCCCAGGAATAAAACCTAAAATCAGGAAAATCTAGCCCCCCTTGATTTACTGGAATCTTGAGCAGAGCAATTGCTCGACCAGCTTTTCTATACCCCCAAATAAAGCTAATAAAGATCCTGTCTAATCGTTTAAAGAAAGAATTGTTGATACGTAATGGAATAGACCTAAATAAATAATGGAATTTAGGCAGTAACTTAATTTTTATTAAGTTTACCCAACCAATAATGCTTAACGGCACCTTGTGCCATTTTTTTAATGAGACATACGTTTCTTTAAGTAAAGCTTCGTAGTTGAGTGCAGCTATTTCGCTTATTTTAGCAGAGACTCTGACACCTAAATATGTAACAACTTTGCAAACTCCCGGGAACGGAACCAAAGATTTATAGCTCATTAATACTTGAGTTTTATTTTAATTTAGTCTATATCCAGAGGCTGCCCCGAATCTATTAGCCTCTTGAATTATTCCATGCAGAGATTCTGCCACATCTGTAGAGTATATCGCGATGTCAGAGGATTTCTTCCCAGAGGAGTTCTTATTCATTTTGTCTCAATCTCTTTGTGTTGGACAGTATGCCTGTACAGGTGCCACACAATTTAGCTTTAAATAGATTCCAAATCCCAAACTACTTCCTTGGTGGAGTTAATTCAGAAATACTCTGCAATATGTGATTGTATTGCATTTGTTTTGTTTTTTACATTTCCATGTGTATTTATACATATTTATATTTTGTTAATTTTATCTTTATTTAGCCACAATTATTTTGTGTAGAGTGTAAAAATGTAAGTTGCAGTGGGTATATTTACACATGTATTTAACTGACAAATGTTTACTCCTGTTTCAATGTACCCTTGTGTACCTGCCAATATAGTACGTAACCAGGGAATGATGCTGGACAGCAATCTACAGCTAGACTCGCAGGTGAACAAAACAGTGAGCATTTGTCTTGAACTGCTCAGAGCCCTCCGAAAGATCCTCCCGTTTCTACCCACTTCTGCTAGACCTCTAGTGGTACGTAGTATTGTCCTGAGCAGAATAGATTATTGTGATGCACTCCTCCTGGGCGCTCCAGGCTCCTTGTTAAAGAAATTACAAAGAATACAGACTATGGCGGCTAAATTGGCATTGACCCGGCCACGTGGAGCCTCGGCCTCTTTGGCCTTAAAAAATCTCCACTGGCTGCCTGTTGTACAGAGAGTACACTTTAAGGCACTCTGTATTGTCCACAGGTCTGAACACCAAACTGGGCCTAAAATCCTACAAAGGAAAGTTGTATGGTATGCCCCCGCCAGATCCCTGCGCTCTTCCTCTGCGAACCTGGTCTATGTCCCCCGGGCAAAAAAAGGTTCAAATGGGTGGAAGATCTTTCAGCTTTACAGCAGCCAAGCTGTGGAATGCACTACCCCTGGAACTTAGGCAACTGAATGCCCTGTCTCGGTTCAGGAAGGAACTAAAAACTAGACTATTCGCCAGATAAGTGATCTTGGACAATTCTGCTCTGTCACTGCTGGTTGGTAATCTCTAAGCGCCAGGATACCCTTAGGGTGACAGTGGCGCTATAAAAGTGCACATTACATTACAATGTCCATTTACAGTACAATACAGTGATCTGAAATAATTTGCATTCTAGAACAGCTTCAACAGCTGTACTTCTGTAGTTATTTAATCTTCATTAAGAAATCTTATTTTTGTTTTTAACTCCCCTACATGTCCGTCTGCACAACTATTGACCTAGCACACATGATTGACAGTAGTGAAGATCGTTCTGAAGAAAACCTATTTTCTGCATTTATCCATATTTAAAAATGAATACAGAGATTGTTTTCTGTCTATATTTATCTGTAAAAATGGAAACTTGGAGCCTTATTGATTATTCAGTTTTCAGCAGTGGGTCTCGGGCAGGGAGGGCTGCAATATCTACCTCTGTTTCTAGACGACAGGACCCCCAGTAGAGGATAATTGTCAGTGGAACATCTTTAACAAAGTCACCTCCATGTGCAGGATCTTCTACCCTCAACTGGACTCTGTCCATGTCGTAACACAACTTCCTGTCACGGCTGATGAACGAACCCTGACCTCGTGGCTTGCCATCACCACAGTCGAAATCATGGTAGCAGCAAAGACCATCCACTCAGGGGCTCCATTTAACCCATGCCCCAGCCATGGCTTCACCAAAGTACTCTTACTGATCAGCAAAGCACTAAGGTGGCTCCATCAACTCATTCCGGAACACCTTGCTTTGCCACTGGATCCAAGCTAGCCTGGTTGATGAGGGCTGTTAGCCCGAAACCGGTGCCAGGATGCTTCTTTTTGTTTCAGGGAAGACATGGCTTGGCAGTTCGGGCTCGACTGTTCCCATGAGGCACCAGGGCAAGACTGATTTCCATATAGCTGTGTCTGAACTGGGGTGGCGAAGTGAGCTAAAGAACAATGATGTGTTCAACTAAGATCTGTGACAGGGGGTGAGTGTCTGAAATGTTTCATCGCTCCGTCCAGCTCCTTGTGTTTGCTTTGTTCGCCCTAAGTTGGCAGGGTATGCCCAGACGTGGGTCCCTTGTAAACTTTACCACTGGATTTAAACTAGCCTGGCTGATGAGGGCTGTTTGCCCGAAATCGGGCCCAGGATGCTTGTGTCCGGTCCAGGGAAAGACATGGCTTGGCAGTTCGGGCTGGACTGTTCCCATGAGGCACAGGGTCAAGGCTGATTTGCATATGGCCATGTCTGAACTGGGGTGGTGTGTAGTGCAAAAAAACGATGGATTTAGGCCCAGATCTCTGTACTGGGGTGAATGTATGACATTGTTCTGCATCCTGTCCATCAACTGTTGTTTTTGCATTTGTCACCCGAGTGGGTTGGTATGCTCAGACGTGAGTCCCGTGCTCTCCACACCACTGGAGTCAAGCTATCCTGGCTGATAGCCAGAAACCGGTCCTAGGATGCTTGATTCCGGTCCAGGAAAGACATGGCTTGGCAGTTCGGGCTGGACTGTTCCCATGAGGCACAGGGTCAAGGCTGATTTGCATATGGCCATGTCTGAACTGGGGTGGTGTGGAGTGAAAAAAACGATGGATTTAGGCCCAGATCTCTGTACTGGGGTGAATGTATGACATTGTTCTGCATTCTGTCCAACTGTTGTTTTTGCATTTGTCACCCCGAGTGGGATGGGTATGCTCAGACGTGAGTCCCATGCTCTCCACACCACTGGAGTCATGCTATCCTGGCTGATGACGGCTGATAGCCAGAAACCGGTCCTAGGATGCTTGATTCCGGACCATTAAAGACATGGCTTGGCAGTTCGGGTTGGACTGTTCCCTTGAGGCACAGGGTCAAGGCTGATTTGAATATGGCCATGTCTGAACTGGGGTGGTGTGGAGTGCAAAAAAACGATGGGTTTAGGCCCAGATCTCTGTACTGGGGGGAATGTATGACATTGTTCTGCATTCTGTACATCAACTGTTGTTTTTTCCTTTGTTATTACGTGGCATTTCTAGAGTTGAATGAACCCTGTACTCTCAATGCAAGTTTTCTTTTTCATCGCTTTTTCATAACACTGGAGGTAAGCTATCTAAGCTTATATTGTTTATGAATAATTGTTGTGCGGTATGAATAATGTCTGGATTCACATGCTGTGCATTATTTAGTCATCTAATTGTTGGGTCCGAAATGCACTCAGTCTTTTTTCTTCTCTTTTTTTTGCATGTGCCTGGTCGACCATTTAGTGCTATGTCACTCCTAGAATGACATAACATGTGCGCCCCTGAAACCGTTTAATGTCGCCATCTTCAGATTATTTTTCTGCAGTTGGGTCTGGAAGCACAGCTGAGGGCTCCAGAGCTGGAGAGGAAAATGTCCATTAAAAAATTGTGCCAAACACAAAAGACCAATGCGATTGCATTCTCAGACCAACCGAAGGCATAGTAAGCAATGAGATAGAAGAAACGCATAAGGATTTTCAAATTAGCATAACCTTCTGGAATCACGTGGGTCAAACAATGAGTGACGGGCATTGACCATACCCCTTGTAGATTTTGCCCCAATTGCCACCACACGTATGCTTAGGATAGCTGCAACGTCTGCAATTTGTTTGCCAGTGGCCCACTGGTCAGAAGAATGTGCAGCTTTCACAGAATTCCAACCCAAACCCTTAGGCAAAGAGAAAAGCAGAGGTGGGTGCCCAATGCC
The DNA here is from genome assembly GCF_964263255.1 of Lissotriton vulgaris. Classification (NCBI taxonomy): domain Eukaryota; kingdom Metazoa; phylum Chordata; class Amphibia; order Caudata; family Salamandridae; genus Lissotriton; species Lissotriton vulgaris. Next base: position 268,039,325 of record NC_141699.1, on the reverse strand, counting down.
ATATCTTCATGCCAGCGGAAAGAGGGGTCCCCTTGGGACTTGGGGTTATCAAGTGATGACGAAGACGCACATGAAGACTCGGAGATGGTCCAAGCAGAAGATCCCTATGTCGAGGAGTTTGTAGAGGGTCAAAAGGGAAAAAACATCCAAGAAGATGCCAGGTGATGTCAAAATGAAGTATCGCCAGGTAATTTATCAAGGGCACACAGCGGCCGAGCCAAAGTCCTCAGACTCAAGAGAAGCTAAACCATCTTTGAATCCAAAACCTTTGACCCCAGAAGGTGGGCTAAAGTCAGAAGAGCCCCACAAATCCAATCTAAAGGATACTGTTGGACCAGACCTCTGAACCTGACTAGATTCCTAAAGGTGATCAAAAGCATTGGAGGGATAAGGAACTGTTTCTGATAGACACCTCAACTTCAGTGCAGAAGTAGCAAACTGAGATTGTCTGCATTGAAAAAAGGAATAAAACTCTTGACGTCGAGAGGAAAAACAGTGATGTGAAGTCAAAATGGAGGCCCTAATGCTTCATAAGAGAGAATTTGATGAGACTCTTCAGAAATATAAAATCCCTCTAATACATAAACATGATAAAGAGCCAGAGAAAGATGGACCTGGACCCTACACTAATACCGGAACCACAGGAAGCAGTTGAGGAGCTCTTCCACTATGAAGAAGAGGAATAAGTGATCATGCAAGATTCATGTCGGGTAGGAGAATGTACAGGGGATGTTAGGACTACATCTTCCCCTCAGGACGACATTGCTGCATACAATGCAGTAATAAAGAGGGTAGCAAATACATATGGTGGCCAATTGGAAGAAATAGTAATAGCAGTTAAATAGGCCAGGAAACGCATATGGTGTCCGTCTGAAAGCAGCGCATGCAGAATCTTGCATCCCCATAGAAACTTTGTTGCCTGATCAAAACAGAAATCCGTTCCTTCCTGTGATCCCGCTGTTCTGCATCACGGCCAAGAGGAAAGAACTGGCAGCTGCAAAGATCATCGCCTATGTAGTAGAGAAAAAGTGTCTGCTAGATATCCCTGTACATCAAGGGAAATGTGGCAGCTAGTTATTTATTCTTAGCATCTGCTAGAAAAAGGGGCCAATATGCTCACCCTGACAGGCCTACCCTTGGACAGAGACTGTAAGAGGGTTGATATTGCGGAAAGAAAGATGGAGAGGTCAGTGTCAGTACAAGGGTCATGGCCAACTGGAACACGCTTTTAAAGAGAAATGCTAATCTGGGATGGGACAAAATCTAGGAGCTCATGTGGCACTTCCTCGAAGAATACAATAAGATAGCTAATACAGTAGTCTTGGAGGGCAAGGTTTTTACCAACACTTGCCTCGAATGGGCATTAGATGATAAAGCCACTTCCAGCAGGCAGTTGTGTGTAACATCAATGATATGGGGCAACACCTGGCAGAGGTTATCCGGGTCTAACAGGAACTCTGTCATTAACATGCAGTTCACACGAGATCGCCTGTATGGGAACTTCATTGATGAAGAGCTGCAATGCATGAGAAAGGATCATGAAAGAGCAAAGGCAAAGGTGGCCATGTTCAGGAGGTGTAGCCTAGAAGAAAAGTGCACCCTCAAAGTGTCTCCAGCAACACTAAAACAGTACCAGTATGGGTCACTCTTTCAGACCTTTCAGAGAAGAGGCAGAAGTAGAGGAACTGCCCAAGGGGTGAGGGGCAGGGGAGTAACTGTGCATGAGGTTCCTTCTTCACAAGTCACCTCAGACAAATAGTTATTAAACATGATTCAACATGGTTACTGTATGGAACGTATACTCAAACCCTCTACAATAACATCATGTACAGAGAGCATCAGCAAAAAAGTACTGTGCCAGTAAGCAGAAGACAACAATCTCTTAACCGAAAGGGCGATAGAACATGTACCAATAAAAGAATGAAACGAAGATGTATTTCTTGGTACCAGAGCAGGAAAAAATGGAGCCCATACTAGATCTATAGGCACTCAACAGATCAATCAAAACACAAAGGTTCAATTGATTTTACTGCAAGTCTACATGGCAACTATTGACCTCAGGGATCCATATCTTCACATTACAATAAACAGGCTGCATCAACGATTTATCAGGTTTGAGGGGAACAAGGATGTCTAATAGGAAAGTACTTCCCTTCGGAATAAAGTTTGCATAAAGACTATTCACAAAGTGCCTATACTAAGAGGCAGCACACCTTAGAAGGGGAATGTATGTTTACCCCCTACCTGAACAATATATTATCAGGGAAGTTCACACAGCCACAATCACAAATTAGGTTTCTCCCTCCTCTGGGAAATATTTTCACAATACCTGGAAAGGGAAAATAGCTTTCTAGTGGGGTTGCAAAGACCAATGAATTTCCAGTAACAGTGAGTCCAAGCAATAGTAGAGCAAGCTCATCTCTACCAAAAATTATAGTCTTTGGCAGTAAGACCTGCAGAAGGATGTTGAGCATGACTGCATCTTGTATCCCCTTAGTTCCCCAGGAGAGGCTGCGCATGATTCCATTACAAGAGTGGCTACAGCAACAATGGTCACAGTTAACTGTGAGTTGGGATGATCAAGTGGTTATTGCAGGCATGGTTCAAAAGGAGAAACACTGGTGGAATACAAAGAATATTACAGTATGCAGACCTTTCAACTCACCAACTCCTTCTGTCACAAGTAGAACAGATGCTTCTCATACATGATGAGGAATGAGTTTATGAAAGGCTGATCATCAGGGGACTCTGAATTCCCAGAGACAATACAGTGCATACATTTATTGGAACTGTAGACCATTATAGCACTGGAGTCCTTTCAAACGCATGTGGGGTGGAGAACAGTCCTAATTCACACAGACAACACAACCACAATCTTCTGCCTCGACAAGCAGATAGGAACATAGTCTCATGTAAGAGCCAGACTAGCACAAAATATATGGAAATGGTCTCTGAAAGGGAGGATAACTGTAGCTGCAATACAGCTACCTGAAAAACTTAACCCAACAACAGACAGATTAAGTAGACAAGCAAACTCCACTCACTAGTAGGAAATAAAAGTAGAGGTGGTAAAATACATCTTTCAAAGGTGAGGCACACTACACCTAGACTTCTTTGCAGAAAAACGGAAAATCCCAAAGCTTCACCTCTAGATTTCACCATCAGCAGTTCTTAGGAACTACCCTGTCGATTGAATGGTCAGGGACTTTTGCCTATGCCTTGCCACCAATACCAATGATACGCAGTTGATACAGAAATGGAGACAGGCACAAAAGACATTAATCCTTATCGCCCCCAGTGGGCCAGACAAATGTGGTTCTCAGACCTAATAGAAACATCGCTAAGCCATGTCATAAAACTCCCAGCACATAAGGACCGGTTAACTATACTGGAGGGACTAGTATTCCATCCGAAAGAAGCTGCTCTGAGCCTGGCAGCATGGCTTCTAAGAATGTAGAATTTGGTGATTTAACTCTGGCCCCAAGAAAATATTATACGAACAAGTGGAACAGGTTTATGCATTGGTGTAACAGGAAAAATCTCTGCACTGGTTGCAGGACACCTCTGTGATAAAGTACCTCATGGTTTTACTCTCAATCAACTGTCTTATGCCTCTCTGAAGGTTCACCTAATGGCCATTGTGGCATTGGCAAGGGAGTAATGGGCAGAAACTTGTTTACTTCACTGGTCTTAAAATGTTTCCTGGAAGGAACAAAAAGGACTGCCTCCCCAGGGATAGCGCCCATTCCTACATGGAACACCACTAATAAAAACACAATTTGAACTGATGCAAAATGCAGATCTCCTATAGCTAGCACTGAAAACAGCCTTCCTGGTTGCCAGCATATCATTACAAAGGGTTAGCAAAATACAGGCGCTTATAACACAGGAGCCCTTCCTACAACTCCTCAAGGATAAGGTAGGACTGCGAGAAAAATAAATACACAGTTTGTACCAAAAGTGGTATCCCGTTTCCATGTTAACTATACAATACACCAATATGCCTTCTTTCAACAACCCAAGAAAAAAGCTGAAAAAAACAATATGTATTCTTTACGTAAGACAGGCAAATCGTGTATTACTTTCCGAAGTCTAAACCAATCAGAGAATATTTTTTCATATCCTTTGCACAAAGAAGGAAGGGCTACTCCGGAACAAAGGGGACTATTTGGGGATGGATTGTGCAAACTAAAGAGAGGCCAAGAGCCCACTCAACAAGGAGAAAGAAAGTAACCCTCAACTACTTAGGAAAAGTGTTGGTATCTATACAGAGTCAAATGGTGTTTTGTACACTTTCAGAAAACCTAAATGTGTGGACATTTATGCCAATAAGAAGGCCCAGGTCGGACAAAGTGTTAAAACACTTGTTAGCAAATACACACTCTGCTACAAAAGCAGTGCACAGCATGTGGATCAGATACATGCTTCCAAACAAAAAGGTTACTTACCAGTAGGAGTAGGTTTGCAGATTGAAGAGATTTCTGGATTCACACGTGATCACCTCACCATCCCAGAAGAGGGGAATTTGCAAGGAATCATATATGTAATCAAAAATACAATACAAAAGAAGGTAAACCAAATATACAGAGAAGTTGCCCAAAGGGAAAAAATAATCTGAATATGGCAACCACATTGAAGGGTTTCCAGGGTATACGTCTGGTGTCATTGAAGAAGGGACGCCCACTCAGAAAAGCAGGACTAGGAGACCATTTCGGACCAACCACTAGATGGTGGAATGATGCACAGCATTAACCTTTGTTTTCGTACACTCAAACTTATTTAAATTAAATATGTGCCCCGCATAGCACCTTATTTTTTTCTATTCTTATTATAATAATAATAATCTTTATTGAGTGATTAATAAAACCTTTGGTATGAACTACTGAATAAAATCCGATGCAAAACACATAAAACAACATATTTAATCACCATGAGGTTGATTTAAAATCCTTTTAAAATTTACAATATGTTAATGCTACTATAGGGAAATAAAATATGAACCCTTTAAATACAATGCAAGCATTAAAGTGCAATGAAAAAAATATAAGAGTTCAAGATGATAGTTATTAGACTGATACCAATTTCTAGGTATTGTGCCCTAAAAGCCATAACCGAACTAATACAAAAAAGGCTAGTGTGATCTTCAGGGTATCAATGAGGAGTTTTTAAGTTCAATTCAATGTTTTACCAGTAAAAGATTATACAGCTAGTTCTAGATTTAGCAATATTCCCAGATTTATGACCAGTTTGTCAGCTGGCTACTGGATTTAACTTAGTTCTGGCTACACATAAAGCGGACCAGCCTACAGGCTAACTGAATGTCTCCTCCTTCGAAACAAGCTTTCATTGCCAGTCTACATATTCGAATCTGTCTTTGATTCAAGAGTGATTTTAATAGTCTTCCTTCTTCGTCTAGACCCTTACAAATACACAGTAAACGCAAAACATCCTCTTTAGGGTTGACACAAAGTCTAAACGTTTCCATGATGGAAGGTGCTGCTTTGCCTGTAGAATTCCCAACCTCAGATGCAGTTATCTTTCCTTCATAGCTCTCGAGAAACCTGCTCCAAATAAGTTTGCGGCAGGCACCTTGATAACTCTGGATAAAAAACCATCCGTTGGCCTTCCTGGTTAATGTGGCTTTACCTTCTTCCAGAGACAGTATCTTTACTGATTTGTTTACAAGCACCTTGAAACATTTATGGGGCCCAATAGTTTCCCAGAGGCCATGTAAAGCAAAAGAACTTAATGCCAATTAAAGGTAGGCCATGGCTGGACTGTCTTTTGTCCTTTTCAGCTCTTTCCATAAGTAAGAGCTCAGCATGCCAGACTATGCTCCCTTTATTTTGTGCCAGCATTTGGCATGGGCACCCTTTCGTGTTATTTGCTGCTTTTGGAGACCAAACTCTAGCCTTATTTGTGCCAGCAAGGTGTACTGTGGGAGGTTGAATATTATTCTCAAGGCTTTGGACACCACTCTGTCCAGGGTGGTCTAATCTCTCCCTCTCATGCATTCACTGCCATAGGTGATGGTTGGTAAAAGCTTTGCTCAAAGCACCTCTAGTAGAGGGGTTAATTTTGGGACTTTTATTTTGTGCTTGATATTCTTTAGTGCAACGGCCAATGTACTCCCTCTAGCTCAAATAGCCGCTTTTTGTTGCAGGAACAAGCCCCTCCTGTCAAGGATTATACCCACGTACTTATATTCTTTGACGGTTTCCAACTGCTTACCCCAAAGCTCCCACCGAGGTTGATGTTTTTTACTCCTTTGATTTAGTACCATCACTTTCGATTTTTCTAGGTTTATACACAACCCATTCTTATCTGTAAAGTTACTTGTGGTGCTTATAAGGTGTTGCAAGTCGACTGGCATTCGGCTAATCAATATTCGATCGTCGGCTTACAGTAAGTTCGACAGCATTAAACCCCCCCAGATTCTGGGCATGATGGTTACAATTGTCTAGTTCTGTTGAAAGTTCAGACATAACGAGATTAAACAAGGTCAGGGCAGGATGCAACCCTGCTTCAACCCCTTAGTAGTCGGTATTTTCCTTGATAGGCAGTCACCTGCCCCCAGCTTTATTTGAATCCATGTCTTGGAATAGAGTAAAATTAACTGATTCAGGAGTTTCGGGGCTATTTCCCAATGAGATAATTTTGCCCAGAGCTTCCCCCCTGTCTATACAATCGAAGGCGTCTGTATAGTCTATAAAGTATGTTGATGTTTTTGGTAGCCAATTCAATTCCAATTCCAAAAATTCTTTATTTCGGCCACATGGGCCATAAAAGATGCAATAAAATACAATACATATATTAAAAAGACAGTATTTACATATAAACATTTTCTGCTGAACCCACATGGAATAAAAACTGCAAGGTAGTACCAGTTCAGGGGGACAGTTTCTTTCTTATTATCCATGCTGCCATTAAGAATTTTGAAACAGCAAAGACAATGTGGCCCAGAGTGTTAGTTTTCATGACCCTGTAGGCCTGCAGGTATTTCCTGAAGCCCAGGTTCCGACACAACGGTGCTATCCAACGCTTCCTGGGACTCTGATAAGCGTGGCAAACAAACATTATGTGTAGGTCGTCTTCATCCAGGGCTTTACAACATGGGCAAAGTTTGTCACCCCCTGAGGACCATTTGCTGGTAAATACTTTGGTGGGGAGTGTACCAAACCTCCATTGGAGGAACAATTTCCTTGCCAGGAGAGGGAAAATAAAATCCATGAAGGGTTCAAAAGCATAAGAATTTTTGGATTCCATAAAACGTCCCGTCAGGGTGCCGCTGTTGTGAGCATTTTCCATATCAACGAGGTTTTTATTTTTATACAGCTGTGCAAGAGATTTACGCGTGATCCTTTGACAGCCCTGGGCTGGGTCATCCCATAAGTCTGGCAAGTTCAAGCTAAACAGTTCCGCCTTGATAAAAGCCAACCAGGGAATTTTGCTGTTGACATTCAGCCTCATTACATGCATAAGGTCTTGTCTGTAGTGATGCAGTTCCTCGGTGGTCCATATCCGATGCCAAAACTTCACAGGTTTCGACAGGAGGTCTTCAGCAATAGAGGGAAGGCCCAAGTCGAGTCTTAAGGGGAGGAGTGGCGTACCTTGCGGGAGAGCAAGTAAGCGTCTCAGAAAACTGTTTTCCACACCTGCCAGAGCCTTCCCTGCTTTGTGTCCCCACAGCTCACTACCATACATGGCTGCTGCCTTCGCTTGGGACCTGTATGTTTCCAAGGCCGGGCTTACAGGCTTAAAGGTGGACTTATTAGCCACCTTCAGGAGTGCGCCCGATAGCTGGGAAAGTTTCAGCCTGGATCTCGCTATCTGGCAATCCCAAGCTAGGTTTTCTTGGAGTGTTACCCCTAAATATATAAAGGTTGAGACCCTCTCAAGACTAACATCCCCCAGTTTAGGATTTGGTCTGGCCTTGGCGGGGGGGTTGAAGATCATAAACTTAGTTTTTCTCCGTGTTCACCTCCAGCCCATGTTGGTGACAGAAAAGGCCAAAACCATCCACAATCCTCTGGATCCCCATGGGGGATTTGGAAAGCAGGAGGGTATCATCAGCAAACATAATTGCCGGAACCCTCCTGCCTGCCAAAAGCGGAGCATCATTGTCCTTAACAGTGTCAAGATGTTGGATGACACTGTTAATGAAAAGACAGAACAGGGTCGGCGCCAAGACACAGCCCTGTCTGACTCCTCGGCGGACCGGGAATTTGCCCGAGAGCTTGCCATCCCTCCCACACCTCACTTGTGCATAGTTGTTCTCATGCAACCTGATGATAATACTAAGGAGGTGGGGGGGTACTCCTAGCTTCTGCAAAACCTCCCATAGTTTTCCTCTAGGGACTAGGTCAAAGGCTGACCTCAGATCCACGAAGACCATGTACAACCTTCCTCCCTCTAACGTAACCGTCTTCCAATATAGGAGAAGGAGGCGGAAGATCTGGTCCATGGTCGACGTGTTCTTTCTGAAGCCAGCCTGGAGGGGGCTCATGATGTCATTGTCCTCCACCCAGTCCAGGAGATGGTTAAGGATGAGGCGCGCAAAAAGCTTTTGGGGTACGTCTATTAGGCTAATAGGCCTGTAGTTGGCGGGGAGCAGAGTGGAACCTTTCTTATGGATCGGAACAATCTCTGCCCCCAGCCAAGACCCGGGATTGCCATGCCTCCTAGAATGGCATTAAAAAGGATAAGGAGGTATGGGCCCCAGATGTCCGGGTGGTGCCTAAAGAGATCCCCGGGTAGCCTGGTAGCATCTAGGTTAGCGAGGATATTTGTCGCTGTCCCCATGCATTTTTGGAACCTGTTTGGTTAATGGGAATTAAGGCTTTCCCCAGTGCCCACTCTTTAAGTTCATCCAGTAGGAGGCCCGCAAAAGTATTTGGCATCATCATCAATTAATGCAATGAGCCTATATGTCTTAGCTTCATTCCTACTGCCTTTTTTATAGATTGGCGAGATGATTGATCCCTTACTGGAGTCTGGAATACTTTTAACTTCCATAATGTTACTGAAGAGAGGCAATATAGCTTTAGCCCAGTAATTCAAATCCTGCTTATATAAGATTGGTGGATGCCGTTGGGATCTCCAAGGCTTGGCATTTTTGGGTTGGCCAGTCACATTGGCAAACCATGGCGTCTTGTTCGATTTCATCCACTTTCCTATTAACGTGATGCAGAAGATACTAAACCCAGGCTTCCTCAGTTATGTGAGAGTTAAATTCTGGAGCCCTTGGGTTCTCCGTTGTTTACTGTGTGCCAAAACCTGCCAATTTTCTTGGTTTTTGCATCATATAACAATTTAGCCCATATCTTATTTGCGTTTTCCTGTTTCGCTTGCCAGATGATTTTATTCTTACTGGACTTTAGCCTCCTCAATTCCGTCTGTATGTTAAAAAAACATTTTGACTGAGACTGCAAATAGCTCTGTTAATGTTCCTCTTTATTTGCCTTAGTTTAGCAGTTTGTATTGTTGAAAGAAGAATTCTTTGGTTACTTGTGTGCCCGAAAGATGTTTCCTGATGGTCCTTCGACCCTACAATTGCTTTAGTTGGTTTTGGTTTAGAATTGACTGGACTGAAACTTTTTGTAAAGTTCACCCAGGCTTTGACTATTGCCGTTCAGCAATTTATTTTCTTCCCATCATTTTTGCCTCTACCAAAAGCTTTTCTACATCACTCGTTTTGCATTTAATTCTCTTGCAGTTCGATGTGAGCATTGAATTTGGATCCTCTGTTGGAAAAGTAAGTGCTGTTCCATGTACGACAAGTGTAAGCTCTTCTGTGGTCACTGTAATCAGACGTTCCAATCCAAAAATCTTCAATTGATTTAAAAAGTGATAAAGATAAGAAAGTATAGTCTATTGCAGTAATTGCCTCAGTATTGTGAAAGGTTGCTTCTTGAGGGTGATCGCCTGCAAATCTACCATTTAATGCTACCAGGCTCAAACTTTTTAAGTCCTTCAGCAGATCTTTGGATACCCTAGTTTGTTTCCCCATTTGCTTTCATCCTGGGGTGGGACCCCCAGTGCCGACAATAGGTCTTCTGCCTGCTGGTCATTATCAGCACTCTGAAAGGAACATATTGAAGTCTCCTGAGACAATATAACTTGAAGTTGCCTCTTCAGTAATTTGCCTAGTCAATTCTGCTACCAGTAGTTTTACGCCCATTTTTTTCTCGCTCGGATGTAAATAAATATTCACAAGTATTAGCTGTTGTTTGTTTTTGGGGCCAGCTATCTCTACCTGTATTGTTTTTTTTCCATTAGTTGTCGTTTTTTTGCTCGTCAATTCTTTAGCTGTATTTATGGTCTTTATTGAGGCATACGTAGTGAGACCTCCTTTCAAGTGACTGAATTTCAAACTTCTGCTGGCAGGAAGATGGTATGACTTGTAGCCTTGCAAGTAGAATGGCTCTTCCAACCAGGTTTCTTGGAGTAAGATTACATCAAATTGTTGGAAGTACATCAACAGATCTTTGTCTTTGATTTTTGATCCTAAACCGTCTACGGTCCAAGAGCAAAGGTTTAGCTGTGGAACATATAGCCGAGATACCCGCCACCCCCTCTCAACACAATCCCCAAAGGAGTGAAACCGGAAACAGTTCTTGAAGTTTTTGGAAGTGGGATGGAGTGACCATCCCGGCCGTATTTATTAAAACAAAATTAAAACATTAAACGTTTCATGTTATGTACAATTTCATTACCATATTGCGATGTTTGGCTAACCTTAACAGATTCTCTAATACAGAGGTTCTCCTAGCCGAACTAGCAACCTACAAAACATTTCTTGACATATTGAAATTGTACAACCTAACGTTTAAGGGCCAACAGCAAGGTCATAACCGGTGTCAAGATCCCTAACCGGACTTACCCCTCCCACTTGGGATGGGCGACAGCACGGAGGCGTACCTCAAGTGCAACTACTACCAATTTCCCTTGACTTGACGGGGGCACCTAAAACTCGACGCCAGTTAAAGGTCGTTCGAATACTCGTGTGAGGTATCTAGAAGGTATCGTGGCCCTTATCCCAACCCCACACAACTTACCGCATCTGCCGTCGCAGATGTCACTGGCCCCGGGAAATTCCCCAGGAGGGGGCTGTAACCCCTCCTACAAAGGAAGGGGCCTTGACCGCCTTTCCTTTACTTCCGGCGACCCATCCTTAGAAGGGACCGCCTCCCCATTGAGGGGCCAATGGCCACCTCTCCCGAGCGCTCCCATCCGTGTTGGGTGACGCCCACTCATAGGGATCTACTAATTAGTGCTCACCGATCATGACCTTACCGCCTACCAAAATAAATACGACAGTGCAAATTAACCTAAGAATACCTTGGCCACTATGACCGAAAGAGCATACATCAAAATTCGACACTAACTGAATATCTTTAATGGCAAACATACTCAAAACGAACATTCTTTATTAACTCAAAATCAACATGGCACTACAACCTGGAAACGAAAACAAAAACAAAATTAATCGACTTTATTATACACAACTGGCTGTCTTCAGGGGCTGGTGGGTGGGTCAAAATTGGCTCTTCGTTCTGTCCCGAGCTCACGTGCAGCGAGGAGGTGCAGCTTCAGAGCACAAGAACAAGAGGATGTCTTCTGGTCTTGCGTCCCTTTTTATCCGTCTTCAGGGCGGGCGTATACCCGCCCCTGCCTGCCCCTGAGGGCGTGGCTGGCTGCGTCGGTGTCTAGGCCAGCCCACTCTAGGGCGGGAACGGGCGCGCCCCAGCTACGCCGCTTCGGGCATACCAGCTGAGACGCGCCTCCCGCCCAAAATGGCTTCCCGGGGGGATCGAGGTACTCGGCCATAAGTTCGGGGGGACCGATTCGGTCGCCCCTTTCCATATAGCCGAGATACCCGCCACCCCCTCTCAACACAATCCCCAAAGGAGTGAAACCGGAAACAGTTCTTGAAGTTTTTGGAAGTGGGATGGAGTGACCATCCCGGCCGTATTTATTAAAACAAAATTAAAACATTAAACGTTTCATGTTATGTACAATTTCATTACCATATTGCGATGTTTGGCTAACCTTAACAGATTCTCTAATACAGAGGTTCTCCTAGCCGAACTAGCAACCTACAAAACATTTCTTGACATATTGAAATTGTACAACCTAACGTTTAAGGGCCAACAGCAAGGTCATAACCGGTGTCAAGATCCCTAACCGGACTTACCCCTCCCACTTGGGATGGGCGACAGCACGGAGGCGTACCTCAAGTGCAACTACTACCAATTTCCCTTGACTTGACGGGGGCACCTAAAACTCGACGCCAGTTAAAGGTCGTTCGAATACTCGTGTGAGGTATCTAGAAGGTATCGTGGCCCTTATCCCAACCCCACACAACTTACCGCATCTGCCGTCGCAGATGTCACTGGCCCCGGGAAATTCCCCAGGAGGGGGCTGTAACCCCTCCTACAAAGGAAGGGGCCTTGACCGCCTTTCCTTTACTTCCGGCGACCCATCCTTAGAAGGGACCGCCTCCCCATTGAGGGGCCAATGGCCACCTCTCCCGAGCGCTCCCATCCGTGTTGGGTGACGCCCACTCATAGGGATCTACTAATTAGTGCTCACCGATCATGACCTTACCGCCTACCAAAATAAATACGACAGTGCAAATTAACCTAAGAATACCTTGGCCACTATGACCGAAAGAGCATACATCAAAATTCGACACTAACTGAATATCTTTAATGGCAAACATACTCAAAACGAACATTCTTTATTAACTCAAAATCAACATGGCACTACAACCTGGAAACGAAAACAAAAACAAAATTAATCGACTTTATTATACACAACTGGCTGTCTTCAGGGGCTGGTGGGTGGGTCAAAATTGGCTCTTCGTTCTGTCCCGAGCTCACGTGCAGCGAGGAGGTGCAGCTTCAGAGCACAAGAACAAGAGGATGTCTTCTGGTCTTGCGTCCCTTTTTATCCGTCTTCAGGGCGGGCGTATACCCGCCCCTGCCTGCCCCTGAGGGCGTGGCTGGCTGCGTCGGTGTCTAGGCCAGCCCACTCTAGGGCGGGAACGGGCGCGCCCCAGCTACGCCGCTTCGGGCATACCAGCTGAGACGCGCCTCCCGCCCAAAATGGCTTCCCGGGGGGATCGAGGTACTCGGCCATAAGTTCGGGGGGACCGATTCGGTCGCCCCTTTCCATATAGCCGAGATACCCGCCACCCCCTCTCAACACAATCCCCAAAGGAGTGAAACCGGAAACAGTTCTTGAAGTTTTTGGAAGTGGGATGGAGTGACCATCCCGGCCGTATTTATTAAAACAAAATTAAAACATTAAACGTTTCATGTTATGTACAATTTCATTACCATATTGCGATGTTTGGCTAACCTTAACAGATTCTCTAATACAGAGGTTCTCCTAGCCGAACTAGCAACCTACAAAACATTTCTTGACATATTGAAATTGTACAACCTAACGTTTAAGGGCCAACAGCAAGGTCATAACCGGTGTCAAGATCCCTAACCGGACTTACCCCTCCCACTTGGGATGGGCGACAGCACGGAGGCGTACCTCAAGTGCAACTACTACCAATTTCCCTTGACTTGACGGGGGCACCTAAAACTCGACGCCAGTTAAAGGTCGTTCGAATACTCGTGTGAGGTATCTAGAAGGTATCGTGGCCCTTATCCCAACCCCACACAACTTACCGCATCTGCCGTCGCAGATGTCACTGGCCCCGGGAAATTCCCCAGGAGGGGGCTGTAACCCCTCCTACAAAGGAAGGGGCCTTGACCGCCTTTCCTTTACTTCCGGCGACCCATCCTTAGAAGGGACCGCCTCCCCATTGAGGGGCCAATGGCCACCTCTCCCGAGCGCTCCCATCCGTGTTGGGTGACGCCCACTCATAGGGATCTACTAATTAGTGCTCACCGATCATGACCTTACCGCCACAGGCCCGGATAGTTGACCGGCTATCCGGGCCCCCCACCAAAACTCCTAGCTAAAGGTCATGTTCCAACGTTTTTAACCATGCTAAGAAGTCTCCTATGAGTAACTCATTTCCCACCCGAGACAAATGCACACCATCCCCCATATACATGCTGTCATCATTAATACAACCGTGCGAGATAGAATGCAATGTCCTGGAACGGAACAACCTACTCATTTTGTTATTAAGTTTCCTAACAGAATGGTTCAAAGCAGGGATCGAAATAGCCCCCCGCCACTCTTTTCGTGGGATGATATGAGACCACGCAATTATGCACCCCGGAACTTTCCTCGCTAACCAACTTACGGTGGAAAGCATCGCCTCCAGGAGAAGTCGTCTACCGGTGGTGACCAAATCATCGCCCCCTAAATGTACTATGACTATAGACGGCGGTGACCTCATCCGCCCTAACAAACCCTCAAAGTAAGCTTGAAACTGGTCAATACAGAGACCGCCCCTTCCGTAGAAGGACATCCTGTACCCGTATTCCCCAGCTACGTGAATCATGTCACCTGCTTTGAATACGTCTGCGGCACGCCTCACGTATGAGTGGCCCACGACCCACACCTCCTTTCTCACAGCCGGTGATGTCTGACCGCTGGCCCGGTGTTGGGTCGACTGCATAGTCCGCCCCGCCTCGAAGGCTTGCGTAACTGAAAACCAAACAAAAGACAAGAAGCGTGAGTACATTGTTACAGCTTCACAACATGTGCAACCGCACATACCTCTTATAACAATTGGAGGACCAACGCCCCACTCGTTTTACTTGTTCCACATTAAGACCCCTGGCTGCAGCTTCAGTGGCAGCCCCTATCCGAAAGGAATGGGTCCCAAACTCACTCGGGTCCAAGCCTGCTGCGGTAATTGACATCGCGAGCACCCGCTGAAACTGAAACTTTGTCAGTGGGGTGGCGTCCGCGTGTCTCAACATTGTCCCCCCCCATGATGCCACCCTTTGTGCTAGGTAGTCCTCTAAACACCTCACCGGACACATGGAGGACCCTGGAATCCTGCGAATGACTATGCAGTCTCCCACCCCACTTTGATCGGTTTTTGACTTGACAAAGGATACCGTCATAGTCTCACCCCTGATCTGAACGTGTTCCCGGCACAAGCCCCCCGCCACATCCCGCTTGCTCCTTGCCACCAGCTCACTTATCCTCATAGCCCCGTGAAATGCAAGCGTAAAAGCGGCTCGGAACAAACAGGCCTCGAACTGAGACGAGCATATGTCGGGGAGTGTGGTCAGCAACTGGGACAACCTATCCAGACCTATCGGGCGCCTCTCATCTACTCTGCGGCCCTCAAGGCGTTGCCACCCACGCAGCGCTTTCTGTACAGCAAAAGACGCTGTCGGGTCCTGGATATTATGAGCCCTGGCAACAAAGGAGATGGCAGCACGATGCCTCTGGGCTGTAGCCACCGACTTCCCAGCCTTACGCAAGGACATCAGAAAATGTACTACCCAATCCTCATGCCCCCAAAGTCCCCCTCTCTCAGTCCCCAAAAAGGCCAAATAAGCCCGAAACGCCCCTTCGTATGCCTTCCTCGTCCTTGGTGCTAGACTCTCTCCCACGAGGTAACGAAGTTCGGGGCACCGAGAGACCAGAGAGCTTCGGGAAAGGGTGCTGGCTCGGGGTCCGCTGAGGGAAGGAAACCCGAGAAAGCCTGCATTTGAAAACGAGACAGTGCATCAGCAGCCTGATTCATCACCCCCGGGACATGCTTTGCTCTGAATACCACGTTCAGTTGCATACACAGTAAGACAATCTCTTTAAGCAGCCTCAAAATCATTTTACAACGTGCTGCCTGACTATTAATGCATTCTACAACGGTCATATTGTCAGACCAAAATATGACAGAATGATTTTTGAAACCATCGGGCCAGGATCTGAGGGCCACCAAAATAGGAAACAGCTCAAGGAAAGCAATATTACTCGTCAGCCCCTCATCGTGCCACCATGTTGGCCACTTTTGTGCCGACCATTTTGTGCCGAAGATGGCGCCGAAACCCATGCTTCCCGCTGAGTCCGTCCACAGACCCAGCTCTTCGGAGGACAAGGCCGGTTTGTTCCAGACGACTCGACCATTGAAATCCGCCAAGAATGCTAACCAAATACGCATGTCTTGGCGGACCTCGGCCGATAACCTCGTGCGATGGTGGCCCTCTTTTAGGCCGACCATCGCCTGTGCAATCGAACGGGAGAAGGGGCGGGCCATCGGGATCACCCTTAAGGCAAAATTCAACTTCCCCACCAATTGCTGCAATTGATGCAGCGTAACTTTAGGTGCAGTGATACACATTTGCAGGGCTGTCTTGAATTTCGATACTTTGGAAGCTGGTAAACGAAAACAACCCTCACTAGAGTCCAACTCGATCCCGAGGAACTCGAGGCAAGTCGTGGGACCCACAGTTTTACCTGGTGCCAACGGCACGCCAAATTGATTCATTAAAACACAAAATTCAGTCAAGGCCCGGGCACATTCATCATCCCCAGCGGCCCCAAGGAACAGAAAATCATCGAGGTAATGCATCACGTTCCGAAAACCAGTTTTCTTCGTGTAAACCCATTGCAGAAAACTACTGAATTTCTCGAAATAAGCACAAGATATCGAGCACCCCATTGGCATACACCTGTCCATGTAATACAAACCTTGAAACATGAATCCCAACAAACGTTGATCATCCGGGTATACCGGGAGCAAACGGAACGCTGACTCGATATCTGATTTCGCCATCAGCGTCCCGGGCCCCAGGCGATTCAAAATGGCGACGGCCTCATCGAATGATGCGTACCGCACCGAACACATTTCTGGATTAATTGCATCGTTTACAGAAAGGCCATGAGGGGCTGATAAATTGTGAATCAATCGAAACTCACCCGGGTCCTTCTTGGGGACCACCCCTAAAGGAGAACAAACAAAGTTCGGTACCGGGGGGACAGGAAACGGGCCGGCAACCCGACCTCGGGTAACCTCTTTCCGGATCTTATCCTGCACTACAGTTGTATGCTGCAAGACGGAAAGTTGATTTTTTGCACGACCCGACACCCTGAAAGCTACCCACCGGGATGCGGAAACCATATGAAAAACCGTTTCGTAGCACCCCAGCAGAAGTACGATCAGGGTATTCGCTGAGCCAGGGAATCATCGCCAGGGTATCAATCGGGGTTGGTAAAGGCGCCCCTCGGACTATCTTAGACCTGTTTAGCGCCTCCTCTACCCCCATTTTCACCCGATTTGGCTCTGCACGAGGACTCAGGATGGGGTGCCCCACAACCACTACATTCGTGTTTGAACTTACAAGACCCCGGGGGCCTAGTACATTTGCTTCTGTTGAAATTGAAACAGAACCCCCTCTTCCCTGTATTGCCGGCGGGTCTCGGGTAATCGTCTGTACCCGTACCCGACCGAAAGGGCGTCCCCCCATTTTGGCGGGAGGACTCACTAACAGCACTCCCTACCAATGGCACTTTCAACATTCCGGACTCTTTCATCTTATTCCACGTTAAAGAATCGTAACAGTCCCAGGTTAAACTTTTGTTATGCTCCATCGCTTTCCTGAAAAGGTTGTCATAACAGAACCATTGGTTACCTTGATGTGATGTTGAGTACCCCATAATTCGTGACTGATATACTGGAAATTCAGGGAGTAAATCAGGCCTACGTTCCCCCAAAATTGCCGTGAAAAATTCCCCAAGCATTACCCCAGTTACCAATATTTTCATTCACTTTAAAGGCGGCCATTTTTGCGCGCCAAACACTCGGATGCATCAGATCCTTTTGACCTTTAACAGTTTCGACCTCATAGTGATCAACGAGCAGGGAGAAAATGTTAACGTATTCCCCCGCCCAAATCTTTTCCTTTATTGGCAAAGGAACATGTTGCCCCAGTCTTTCTCTACGAGAGGGTGTTGACTCATCCCTTGCAATCGGCAATGGCCGCTTACCTGCACCGGACGCTGCTTCCGTCCCTCGTGGCTTGTCTATCGCCGCATCCGGCGCGGGCACCTTGGCTGTATCACGTTTCTCGCGCAACTGCTTTATGAGTGCTTGCGCTTCGGTAGCCATGGCGCCCCCATTGCTGTCCCCCAACCATGCTGCTAACTGTGCCGCCAACTCAGGAGGCATATCTCCGGCAGACGTCGGGGTAACTATCACGGGAATCGGATTCCCCTCATCCGGTACCGGGGCCGGTACCGGGGCTGGCGCCTCGAGCGGAGAACAGGGAACCGGGACGTCTCCCCCGACCGGCCCCCTTCTCGGCCTCTTTGGCTTCCCTCCGGCCGGTGGACGCCCCGATCCCTCCTCGCCGTCTCGCTCCGCCAACCGCTTCTTAATTTCGGACATATCCTTCATGAGTGCCCGAACCAACTGGTCAGTCGACATTCTCTTTGTTCCTTTCTTGGGCATCCTTTCGACGAAGTATCTAAAAGACAAAGAGAAAGATTAAAACGCTCAAAATTGGCTCTTCGTTCTGTCCCGAGCTCACGTGCAGCGAGGAGGTGCAGCTTCAGAGCACAAGAACAAGAGGATGTCTTCTGGTCTTGCGTCCCTTTTTATCCGTCTTCGGGGCGGGCGTATACCCGCCCCTGCCTGCCCCTGAGGGCGTGGCTGGCTGCGTCGGTGTCTAGGCCAGCCCACTCTAGGGCGGGAACGGGCGCGCCCCAGCTACGCCGCTTCGGGCATACCAGCTGAGACGCGCCTCCCGCCCAAAATGGCTTCCCGGGGGGATCGAGGTACTCGGCCATAAGTTCGGGGGGACCGATTCGGTCGCCCCTTTCCATTCTTTTCCTCTTCTGTGATCTGTCATGGGTCTGGTGTTTATTGCTTTTGCTATCCAGGTCTAATCTTTTGTTGTATCGTTTTCGCCTTTGTCCCAAAGATTCGGAGTGTTACTGTCCATGACCTTCACAGAAATACTTTGGGCCCCTTTAGGCACAGATTTGGTAGGCCCGGGGGACCTCGTATTTCTTGACTTTTTAGCAATATGCTCTTGGTGGTGCCTTAACCCCTTCGGTGCTCATGACGGAACGGTTCCGTCATGTGCGTCGGTTATCCTGTGTTCATGACGGAACCGTTCCATCATGAGTCCGTTGGCTCAATAGAACCTTCAGCACAGCGCGAGAATTTGCGCTGCGCTGAAGGGGTTATTAGTGGCTCTAGGTAACAGACATTGTGATGGAGCTTTAGCCGCATTCCCTAGGCTTCTAATTGATGATCATCCTTTTGAATTTTCTCCACTATTTCCCATGTGGCCCAGGTTGTTTTTGTTACCTCTTGTTATAATAATCCACATTTTGTAAAGAGCACAATCACCCGTTAGGGTCTCTAGGCGCTGGGGGCCGTCGGAAAGATTAAGCATGCTATTGCCCAGAGTCACATGGTGCTGGGCTAATCTGCCGCCGGTGTTGGGGATCGAACCGTGATCCCCAGATTCCGGAGTCAGTCGCCCTAGCCACGGCACCACACCTCTTCCACATGTTTTTAAACATTTCAAATTCTACAGATTCCAGGTCCTGAGAGTCTGTGCCGGCCAGACTACTGATGGAAGTTAGCAATCGGAGAAGAAGAAAGTCTTAATTGTTTGATTAATTAAAACCTTACAATATATATGCAATAATTCTTGATTATAAAATGATTTATAAAATCGGTTCTAAAAAAACGTATAAACTTCAAGTTTGTTACGCTATTTACATGTTATGTACTTCCTAGATTACATTCTTTCAATTTTTGATGATCTAACTAAATTCTCAATTGCGTTGGAAACCTTACAAAAGCTGAGCTTAAAATTATATTGTCCATGTGGAGGCATCTTATCAATGCTTGTCTGCAACTCCTTATTCACGAACATTAAAATGTCTCTTTAGAATAGATATTCTTTCAACTTTCAGTTCTGGACAAACACACAGGAGGTGCATAATATTCTCTTCGTTAAGTTTGAGAACAGAGGGACCAATGATTTGTAACCTATGCAACCATGGCATTAGATGACATGCGCCCGGAAATGCTCCAAAGTGAGCTTTTATAAAAATTTGTTTGAATTTCACAGACCAAGGAATTTCGAGGTGCGGTTGCACTTTTACTTTGGTATAGCCATTCAAGAGAGGCCATGCATGTTTTCTTTTTGAGAATGTATCTTTATCCAGGAGTAGTGATAAATGCTTTGTTGTACTATTAATGACTTTTTTAAAAGAAATTCAAGGTAATTGGCATTTCCCAGTCTGAGTTTACTGAATATTCCTCTAATGATATAAATAGATATTTCCACGCCTGGGCTTTCGAGTTTAAGTTTTTTTCCTGCCACAATAGTTTGGACAATTGATTTACAGTATCCATTTTTATCCTTTTCCACACTTTAATAAATTGTCCTTTTCGCGCAAGTACCGGATTAGTTATCCCAAATTCCATTTGTTTCTGCGCAGGTGATGCATTATGCAGGATTAAGAAGAGGGCTTTATAGATTTTCGTGACTGCATTGTTGATAATGAGTGAGTCATTTCCACACAATGCTTCATTTCCATATGTCAAAGTTGGTAAAAGCTTTGCTGATAGTACTTTCAATAATGGTCCATAACTCTGCCCTCCTAAGGATTTCTGTATAATTCTAAATGCCACTAACAATGTTTTAGCTCTCCGTTGTATATCAATCTTATGTGGTTGATCTGATCCTCGTTCATCAAATAGTACTCCTAAATATCTATATGTATTCACTTGCTCTAGTTGCGAGTTATCCAGAAACCATTTATACTTATGTTTGGACCTTGAATATTTGTTTATCTTCATAATTTTTGTCTTTGATTCATTTATCACCATTCTGTTTTATTTGGAGTAGGTAGTTATCCTATTTAACAGGCTGTGTAGTTCAACCTTAGTTTGGCTAAGTATGATAACATCATCTGCATTTGGCAGGGTTGATATCGGAGTATTGGCTAATTTAGGTGGGCAAGCATTCACCTCATCCAAGGCTTGCCTTAGGTCAGTTAAAAATAAATTAAAAAGCAACGAGGCCAATACACATCCTTGTTTCAAACCTGATGCTGTTGGTATTTTTTCTGTTACTGTTGGTATTTTTTCTGTTACTGTTAAGCCATCTCCCATCCGAACGCTGACCCATGTGTCAGTGTAAAGAAGTTGGATTAATTTTAAAAGGGAGGGTGGTATACCTTGATCTATTAACTTCTGCCACAAAAAATATCTATGCACACCGTCAAAGGCAGCCTTAAAATCTACAAAGCACAAGTATAGTGATTGCTTCTTAGTAATGTATTTATCCATTAGGACTGATAACGCAAGGATATTTGTTGTAGTGCCTAATCCTTGTTTAAATCCAGTTTGATTAGGAGGTATTTTCTGCTTTTCTCTTACCCATTCTGCTAGGTTAGATAACAGTACACCTGCAAATAATTTAGCATCGGTATCCTGGAGCGTAATGAGTCTGTAATTTTCTGGCAAAGACCAATCTCCTTTTTTGTAAATGGGGGCTATCAGCGATCCCTTCCATGTTTCAGGTATCGATGATGACCTTACAATTTCCTTAAAAACCAATGTCAGATATACTGGTCATAAACTGGGGTCGCTCTTATAAAGTGCAAACAGTACACCATTTGGGCCTGGCGCACCATTTTTTTGTTTCTGAATTAATTTACAGATTTGTTTATTTGTTATATGGATTTTTTGAAAACTTGTCATTCCTTATTGGTTCAAACATATTTGCCCCAGGTTTCAATTGCATTGTATCCCCAGCAGGATTTAGATGTATAAACAGGAACCTGATCCACTCGTTCTCCGTTAAGGTTTATGTTACAGCTGTTCTATTTGATCGTGCTAAGCGGTTTATCAACATCCAGAATTTTCTGGAGTTTGATTGTTTACTACAAAAGAGTACTTTAGCACAAAGATCATTTTGCTTTTTAGTTTTAAACCCAAATCCATATCCTTAGGATTCTTTTTTATCGGTCTCCTCAATTGATTACGTGATCTTTTCAGAATCCTTGTTGTTTCAGTTAGAGTAATTTTGTTTTCTCTTTCAGCTTGTACCTTTTCTTTTTTGAAAAATTTGCTTTATGGATTTAACAAGCTTTTGTATAAAATCAGCCCATTGTTCAATTGCAGTTAAAGTGTTAAAGGGGCCTTGACCGCCTTTCCTTTACTTCCGGCGACCCATCCTTAGAAGGGACCGCCTCCCCATTGAGGGGCCAATGGCCACCTCTCCCGAGCGCTCCCATCCGTGTTGGGTGACGCCCACTCATAGGGATCTACTAATTAGTGCTCACCGATCATGACCTTACCGCCTACCAAAATAAATACGACAGTGCAAATTAACCTAAGAATACCTTGGCCACTATGACCGAAAGAGCATACATCAAAATTCGACACTAACTGAATATCTTTAATGGCAAACATACTCAAAACGAACATTCTTTATTAACTCAAAATCAACATGGCACTACAACCTGGAAACGAAAACAAAAACAAAATTAATCGACTTTATTATACACAACTGGCTGTCTTCAGGGGCTGGTGGGTGGGTCAAAATTGGCTCTTCGTTCTGTCCCGAGCTCACGTGCAGCGAGGAGGTGCAGCTTCAGAGCACAAGAACAAGAGGATGTCTTCTGGTCTTGCGTCCCTTTTTATCCGTCTTCAGGGCGGGCGTATACCCGCCCCTGCCTGCCCCTGAGGGCGTGGCTGGCTGCGTCGGTGTCTAGGCCAGCCCACTCTAGGGCGGGAACGGGCGCGCCCCAGCTACGCCGCTTCGGGCATACCAGCTGAGAATCGCCTCCCGCCCAAAATGGCTTCCCGGGGGGATCGAGGTACTCGGCCATAAGTTCGGGGGGACCGATTCGGTCGCCCCTTTCCATATAGCCGAGATACCCGCCACCCCCTCTCAACACAATCCCCAAAGGAGTGAAACCGGAAACAGTTCTTGAAGTTTTTGGAAGTGGGATGGAGTGACCATCCCGGCCGTATTTATTAAAACAAAATTAAAACATTAAACGTTTCATGTTATGTACAATTTCATTACCATATTGCGATGTTTGGCTAACCTTAACAGATTCTCTAATACAGAGGTTCTCCTAGCCGAACTAGCAACCTACAAAACATTTCTTGACATATTGAAATTGTACAACCTAACGTTTAAGGGCCAACAGCAAGGTCATAACCGGTGTCAAGATCCCTAACCGGACTTACCCCTCCCACTTGGGATGGGCGACAGCACGGAGGCGTACCTCAAGTGCAACTACTACCAATTTCCCTTGACTTGACGGGGGCACCTAAAACTCGACGCCAGTTAAAGGTCGTTCGAATACTCGTGTGAGGTATCTAGAAGGTATCGTGGCCCTTATCCCAACCCCACACAACTTACCGCATCTGCCGTCGCAGATGTCACTGGCCCCGGGAAATTCCCCAGGAGGGGGCTGTAACCCCTCCTACAAAGGAAGGGGCCTTGACCGCCTTTCCTTTACTTCCGGCGACCCATCCTTAGAAGGGACCGCCTCCCCATTGAGGGGCCAATGGCCACCTCTCCCGAGCGCTCCCATCCGTGTTGGGTGACGCCCACTCATAGGGATCTACTAATTAGTGCTCACCGATCATGACCTTACCGCCTACCAAAATAAATACGACAGTGCAAATTAACCTAAGAATACCTTGGCCACTATGACCGAAAGAGCATACATCAAAATTCGACACTAACTGAATATCTTTAATGGCAAACATACTCAAAACGAACATTCTTTATTAACTCAAAATCAACATGGCACTACAACCTGGAAACGAAAACAAAAACAAAATTAATCGACTTTATTATACACAACTGGCTGTCTTCAGGGGCTGGTGGGTGGGTCAAAATTGGCTCTTCGTTCTGTCCCGAGCTCACGTGCAGCGAGGAGGTGCAGCTTCAGAGCACAAGAACAAGAGGATGTCTTCTGGTCTTGCGTCCCTTTTTATCCGTCTTCAGGGCGGGCGTATACCCGCCCCTGCCTGCCCCTGAGGGCGTGGCTGGCTGCGTCGGTGTCTAGGCCAGCCCACTCTAGGGCGGGAACGGGCGCGCCCCAGCTACGCCGCTTCGGGCATACCAGCTGAGACGCGCCTCCCGCCCAAAATGGCTTCCCGGGGGGATCGAGGTACTCGGCCATAAGTTCGGGGGGACCGATTCGGTCGCCCCTTTCCATATAGCCGAGATACCCGCCACCCCCTCTCAACACAATCCCCAAAGGAGTGAAACCGGAAACAGTTCTTGAAGTTTTTGGAAGTGGGATGGAGTGACCATCCCGGCCGTATTTATTAAAACAAAATTAAAACATTAAACGTTTCATGTTATGTACAATTTCATTACCATATTGCGATGTTTGGCTAACCTTAACAGATTCTCTAATACAGAGGTTCTCCTAGCCGAACTAGCAACCTACAAAACATTTCTTGACATATTGAAATTGTACAACCTAACGTTTAAGGGCCAACAGCAAGGTCATAACCGGTGTCAAGATCCCTAACCGGACTTACCCCTCCCACTTGGGATGGGCGACAGCACGGAGGCGTACCTCAAGTGCAACTACTACCAATTTCCCTTGACTTGACGGGGGCACCTAAAACTCGACGCCAGTTAAAGGTCGTTCGAATACTCGTGTGAGGTATCTAGAAGGTATCGTGGCCCTTATCCCAACCCCACACAACTTACCGCATCTGCCGTCGCAGATGTCACTGGCCCCGGGAAATTCCCCAGGAGGGGGCTGTAACCCCTCCTACAAAGGAAGGGGCCTTGACCGCCTTTCCTTTACTTCCGGTGACCCATCCTTAGAAGGGACCGCCTCCCCATTGAGGGGCCAATGGCCACCTCTCCCGAGCGCTCCCATCCGTGTTGGGTGACGCCCACTCATAGGGATCTACTAATTAGTGCTCACCGATCATGACCTTACCGCCACAGGCCCGGATAGTTGACCGGCTATCCGGGCCCCCCACCAAAACTCCTAGCTAAAGGTCATGTTCCAACGTTTTTAACCATGCTAAGAAGTCTCCTATGAGTAACTCATTTCCCACCCGAGACAAATGCACACCATCCCCCATATACATGCTGTCATCATTAATACAACCGTGCGAGATAGAATGCAATGTCCTGGAACGGAACAACCTACTCATTTTGTTATTAAGTTTCCTAACAGAATGGTTCAAAGCAGGGATCGAAATAGCCCCCCGCCACTCTTTTCGTGGGATGATATGAGACCACGCAATTATGCACCCCGGAACTTTCCTCGCTAACCAACTTACGGTGGAAAGCATCGCCTCCAGGAGAAGTCGTCTACCGGTGGTGACCAAATCATCGCCCCCTAAATGTACTATGACTATAGACGGCGGTGACCTCATCCGCCCTAACAAACCCTCAAAGTAAGCTTGAAACTGGTCAATACAGAGACCGCCCCTTCCGTAGAAGGACATCCTGTACCCGTATTCCCCAGCTACGTGAATCATGTCACCTGCTTTGAATACGTCTGCGGCACGCCTCACGTATGAGTGGCCCACGACCCACACCTCCTTTCTCACAGCCGGTGATGTCTGACCGCTGGCCCGGTGTTGGGTCGACTGCATAGTCCGCCCCGCCTCGAAGGCTTGCGTAACTGAAAACCAAACAAAAGACAAGAAGCGTGAGTACATTGTTACAGCTTCACAACATGTGCAACCGCACATACCTCTTATAACAATTGGAGGACCAACGCCCCACTCGTTTTACTTGTTCCACATTAAGACCCCTGGCTGCAGCTTCAGTGGCAGCCCCTATCCGAAAGGAATGGGTCCCAAACTCACTCGGGTCCAAGCCTGCTGCGGTAATTGACATCGCGAGCACCCGCTGAAACTGAAACTTTGTCAGTGGGGTGGCGTCCGCGTGTCTCAACATTGTCCCCCCCCATGATGCCACCCTTTGTGCTAGGTAGTCCTCTAAACACCTCACCGGACACATGGAGGACCCTGGAATCCTGCGAATGACTATGCAGTCTCCCACCCCACTTTGATCGGTTTTTGACTTGACAAAGGATACCGTCATAGTCTCACCCCTGATCTGAACGTGTTCCCGGCACAAGCCCCCCGCCACATCCCGCTTGCTCCTTGCCACCAGCTCACTTATCCTCATAGCCCCGTGAAATGCAAGCGTAAAAGCGGCTCGGAACAAACAGGCCTCGAACTGAGACGAGCATATGTCGGGGAGTGTGGTCAGCAACTGGGACAACCTATCCAGACCTATCGGGCGCCTCTCATCTACTCTGCGGCCCTCAAGGCGTTGCCACCCACGCAGCGCTTTCTGTACAGCAAAAGACGCTGTCGGGTCCTGGATATTATGAGCCCTGGCAACAAAGGAGATGGCAGCACGATGCCTCTGGGCTGTAGCCACCGACTTCCCAGCCTTACGCAAGGACATCAGAAAATGTACTACCCAATCCTCATGCCCCCAAAGTCCCCCTCTCTCAGTCCCCAAAAAGGCCAAATAAGCCCGAAACGCCCCTTCGTATGCCTTCCTCGTCCTTGGTGCTAGACTCTCTCCCACGAGGTAACGAAGTTCGGGGCACCGAGAGACCAGAGAGCTTCGGGAAAGGGTGCTGGCTCGGGGTCCGCTGAGGGAAGGAAACCCGAGAAAGCCTGCATTTGAAAACGAGACAGTGCATCAGCAGCCTGATTCATCACCCCCGGGACATGCTTTGCTCTGAATACCACGTTCAGTTGCATACACAGTAAGACAATCTCTTTAAGCAGCCTCAAAATCATTTTACAACGTGCTGCCTGACTATTAATGCATTCTACAACGGTCATATTGTCAGACCAAAATATGACAGAATGATTTTTGAAACCATCGGGCCAGGATCTGAGGGCCACCAAAATAGGAAACAGCTCAAGGAAAGCAATATTACTCGTCAGCCCCTCATCGTGCCACCATGTTGGCCACTTTTGTGCCGACCATTTTGTGCCGAAGATGGCGCCGAAACCCATGCTTCCCGCTGAGTCCGTCCACAGACCCAGCTCTTCGGAGGACAAGGCCGGTTTGTTCCAGACGACTCGACCATTGAAATCCGCCAAGAATGCTAACCAAATACGCATGTCTTGGCGGACCTCGGCCGATAACCTCGTGCGATGGTGGCCCTCTTTTAGGCCGACCATCGCCTGTGCAATCGAACGGGAGAAGGGGCGGGCCATCGGGATCACCCTTAAGGCAAAATTCAACTTCCCCACCAATTGCTGCAATTGATGCAGCGTAACTTTAGGTGCAGTGATACACATTTGCAGGGCTGTCTTGAATTTCGATACTTTGGAAGCTGGTAAACGAAAACAACCCTCACTAGAGTCCAACTCGATCCCGAGGAACTCGAGGCAAGTCGTGGGACCCACAGTTTTACCTGGTGCCAACGGCACGCCAAATTGATTCATTAAAACACAAAATTCAGTCAAGGCCCGGGCACATTCATCATCCCCAGCGGCCCCAAGGAACAGAAAATCATCGAGGTAATGCATCACGTTCCGAAAACCAGTTTTCTTCGTGTAAACCCATTGCAGAAAACTACTGAATTTCTCGAAATAAGCACAAGATATCGAGCACCCCATTGGCATACACCTGTCCATGTAATACAAACCTTGAAACATGAATCCCAACAAACGTTGATCATCCGGGTATACCGGGAGCAAACGGAACGCTGACTCGATATCTGATTTCGCCATCAGCGTCCCGGGCCCCAGGCGATTCAAAATGGCGACGGCCTCATCGAATGATGCGTACCGCACCGAACACATTTCTGGATTAATTGCATCGTTTACAGAAAGGCCATGAGGGGCTGATAAATTGTGAATCAATCGAAACTCACCCGGGTCCTTCTTGGGGACCACCCCTAAAGGAGAACAAACAAAGTTCGGTACCGGGGGGACAGGAAACGGGCCGGCAACCCGACCTCGGGTAACCTCTTTCCGGATCTTATCCTGCACTACAGTTGTATGCTGCAAGACGGAAAGTTGATTTTTTGCACGACCCGACACCCTGAAAGCTACCCACCGGGATGCGGAAACCATATGAAAAACCGTTTTGTAGCACCCCAGCAGAAGTACGATCAGGGTATTCGCTGAGCCAGGGAATCATCGCCAGGGTATCAATCGGGGTTGGTAAAGGCGCCCCTCGGACTATCTTAGACCTGTTTAGCGCCTCCTCTACCCCCATTTTCACCCGATTTGGCTCTGCACGAGGACTCAGGATGGGGTGCCCCACAACCACTACATTCGTGTTTGAACTTACAAGACCCCGGGGGCCTAGTACATTTGCTTCTGTTGAAATTGAAACAGAACCCCCTCTTCCCTGTATTGCCGGCGGGTCTCGGGTAATCGTCTGTACCCGTACCCGACCGAAAGGGCGTCCCCCCATTTTGGCGGGAGGACTCACTAACAGCACTCCCTACCAATGGCACTTTCAACATTCCGGACTCTTTCATCTTATTCCACGTTAAAGAATCGTAACAGTCCCAGGTTAAACTTTTGTTATGCTCCATCGCTTTCCTGAAAAGGTTGTCATAACAGAACCATTGGTTACCTTGATGTGATGTTGAGTACCCCATAATTCGTGACTGATATACTGGAAATTCAGGGAGTAAATCAGGCCTACGTTCCCCCAAAATTGCCGTGAAAAATTCCCCAAGCATTACCCCAGTTACCAATATTTTCATTCACTTTAAAGGCGGCCATTTTTGCGCGCCAAACACTCGGATGCATCAGATCCTTTTGACCTTTAACAGTTTCGACCTCATAGTGATCAACGAGCAGGGAGAAAATGTTAACGTATTCCCCCGCCCAAATCTTTTCCTTTATTGGCAAAGGAACATGTTGCCCCAGTCTTTCTCTACGAGAGGGTGTTGACTCATCCCTTGCAATCGGCAATGGCCGCTTACCTGCACCGGACGCTGCTTCCGTCCCTCGTGGCTTGTCTATCGCCGCATCCGGCGCGGGCACCTTGGCTGTATCACGTTTCTCGCGCAACTGCTTTATGAGTGCTTGCGCTTCGGTAGCCATGGCGCCCCCATTGCTGTCCCCCAACCATGCTGCTAACTGTGCCGCCAACTCAGGAGGCATATCTCCGGCAGACGTCGGGGTAACTATCACGGGAATCGGATTCCCCTCATCCGGTACCGGGGCCGGTACCGGGGCTGGCGCCTCGAGCGGAGAACAGGGAACCGGGACGTCTCCCCCGACCGGCCCCCTTCTCGGCCTCTTTGGCTTCCCTCCGGCCGGTGGACGCCCCGATCCCTCCTCGCCGTCTCGCTCCGCCAACCGCTTCTTAATTTCGGACATATCCTTCATGAGTGCCCGAACCAACTGGTCAGTCGACATTCTCTTTGTTCCTTTCTTGGGCATCCTTTCGACGAAGTATCTAAAAGACAAAGAGAAAGATTAAAACGCTCAAAATTGGCTCTTCGTTCTGTCCCGAGCTCACGTGCAGCGAGGAGGTGCAGCTTCAGAGCACAAGAACAAGAGGATGTCTTCTGGTCTTGCGTCCCTTTTTATCCGTCTTCAGGGCGGGCGTATACCCGCCCCTGCCTGCCCCTGAGGGCGTGGCTGGCTGCGTCGGTGTCTAGGCCAGCCCACTCTAGGGCGGGAACGGGCGCGCCCCAGCTACGCCGCTTCGGGCATACCAGCTGAGACGCGCCTCCCGCCCAAAATGGCTTCCCGGGGGGATCGAGGTACTCGGCCATAAGTTCGGGGGGACCGATTCGGTCGCCCCTTTCCATTCTTTTCCTCTTCTGTGATCTGTCATGGGTCTGGTGTTTATTGCTTTTGCTATCCAGGTCTAATCTTTTGTTGTATCGTTTTCGCCTTTGTCCCAAAGATTCGGAGTGTTACTGTCCATGACCTTCACAGAAATACTTTGGGCCCCTTTAGGCACAGATTTGGTAGGCCCGGGGGACCTCGTATTTCTTGACTTTTTAGCAATATGCTCTTGGTGGTGCCTTAACCCCTTCGGTGCTCATGACGGAACGGTTCCGTCATGTGCGTCGGTTATCCTGTGTTCATGACGGAACCGTTCCATCATGAGTCCGTTGGCTCAATAGAACCTTCAGCACAGCGCGAGAATTTGCGCTGCGCTGAAGGGGTTATTAGTGGCTCTAGGTAACAGACATTGTGATGGAGCTTTAGCCGCATTCCCTAGGCTTCTAATTGATGATCATCCTTTTGAATTTTCTCCACTATTTCCCATGTGGCCCAGGTTGTTTTTGTTACCTCTTGTTATAATAATCCACATTTTGTAAAGAGCACAATCACCCGTTAGGGTCTCTAGGCGCTGGGGGCCGTCGGAAAGATTAAGCATGCTATTGCCCAGAGTCACATGGTGCTGGGCTAATCTGCCGCCGGTGTTGGGGATCGAACCGTGATCCCCAGATTCCGGAGTCAGTCGCCCTAGCCACGGCACCACACCTCTTCCACATGTTTTTAAACATTTCAAATTCTACAGATTCCAGGTCCTGAGAGTCTGTGCCGGCCAGACTACTGATGGAAGTTAGCAATCGGAGAAGAAGAAAGTCTTAATTGTTTGATTAATTAAAACCTTACAATATATATGCAATAATTCTTGATTATAAAATGATTTATAAAATCGGTTCTAAAAAAACGTATAAACTTCAAGTTTGTTACGCTATTTACATGTTATGTACTTCCTAGATTACATTCTTTCAATTTTTGATGATCTAACTAAATTCTCAATTGCGTTGGAAACCTTACAAAAGCTGAGCTTAAAATTATATTGTCCATGTGGAGGCATCTTATCA
Source organism: Lissotriton vulgaris (assembly GCF_964263255.1). Taxonomy (NCBI): domain Eukaryota; kingdom Metazoa; phylum Chordata; class Amphibia; order Caudata; family Salamandridae; genus Lissotriton; species Lissotriton vulgaris. The sequence continues at coordinate 268,008,575 of NC_141699.1, read as the reverse complement.
ATGCTTGTCTGCAACTCCTTATTCACGAACATTAAAATGTCTCTTTAGAATAGATATTCTTTCAACTTTCAGTTCTGGACAAACACACAGGAGGTGCATAATATTCTCTTCGTTAAGTTTGAGAACAGAGGGACCAATGATTTGTAACCTATGCAACCATGGCATTAGATGACATGCGCCCGGAAATGCTCCAAAGTGAGCTTTTATAAAAATTTGTTTGAATTTCACAGACCAAGGAATTTCGAGGTGCGGTTGCACTTTTACTTTGGTATAGCCATTCAAGAGAGGCCATGCATGTTTTCTTTTTGAGAATGTATCTTTATCCAGGAGTAGTGATAAATGCTTTGTTGTACTATTAATGACTTTTTTAAAAGAAATTCAAGGTAATTGGCATTTCCCAGTCTGAGTTTACTGAATATTCCTCTAATGATATAAATAGATATTTCCACGCCTGGGCTTTCGAGTTTAAGTTTTTTTCCTGCCACAATAGTTTGGACAATTGATTTACAGTATCCATTTTTATCCTTTTCCACACTTTAATAAATTGTCCTTTTCGCGCAAGTACCGGATTAGTTATCCCAAATTCCATTTGTTTCTGCGCAGGTGATGCATTATGCGGGATTAAGAAGAGGGCTTTATAGATTTTCGTGACTGCATTGTTGATAATGAGTGAGTCATTTCCACACAATGCTTCATTTCCATATGTCAAAGTTGGTAAAAGCTTTGCTGATAGTACTTTCAATAATGGTCCATAACTCTGCCCTCCTAAGGATTTCTGTATAATTCTAAATGCCACTAACAATGTTTTAGCTCTCCGTTGTATATCAATCTTATGTGGTTGATCTGATCCTCGTTCATCAAATAGTACTCCTAAATATCTATATGTATTCACTTGCTCTAGTTGCGAGTTATCCAGAAACCATTTATACTTATGTTTGGACCTTGAATATTTGTTTATCTTCATAATTTTTGTCTTTGATTCATTTATCACCATTCTGTTTTATTTGGAGTAGGTAGTTATCCTATTTAACAGGCTGTGTAGTTCAACCTTAGTTTGGCTAAGTATTATAACATCATCTGCATTTGGCAGGGTTGATATCGGAGTATTGGCTAATTTAGGTGGGCAAGCATTCACCTCATCCAAGGCTTGCCTTAGGTCAGTTAAAAATAAATTAAAAAGCAACGAGGCCAATACACATCCTTGTTTCAAACCTGATGCTGTTGGTATTTTTTCTGTTACTGTTGGTATTTTTTCTGTTACTGTTAAGCCATCTCCCATCCGAACGCTGACCCATGTGTCAGTGTAAAGAAGTTGGATTAATTTTAAAAGGGAGGGTGGTATACCTTGATCTATTAACTTCTGCCACAAAAAATATCTATGCACACCGTCAAAGGCAGCCTTAAAATCTACAAAGCACAAGTATAGTGATTGCTTCTTAGTAATGTATTTATCCATTAGGACTGATAACGCAAGGATATTTGTTGTAGTGCCTAATCCTTGTTTAAATCCAGTTTGATTAGGAGGTATTTTCTGCTTTTCTCTTACCCATTCTGCTAGGTTAGATAACAGTACACCTGCAAATAATTTAGCATCGGTATCCTGGAGCGTAATGAGTCTGTAATTTTCTGGCAAAGACCAATCTCCTTTTTTGTAAATGGGGGCTATCAGCGATCCCTTCCATGTTTCAGGTATCGATGATGACCTTACAATTTCCTTAAAAACCAATGTCAGATATACTGGTCATAAACTGGGGTCGCTCTTATAAAGTGCAAACAGTACACCATTTGGGCCTGGCGCACCATTTTTTTGTTTCTGAATTAATTTACAGATTTGTTTATTTGTTATATGGATTTCTTGAAAACTTGTCATTCCTTATTGGTTCAAACATATTTGCCCCAGGTTTCAATTGCATTGTATCCCCAGCAGGATTTAGATGTATAAACAGGAACCTGATCCACTCGTTCTCCGTTAAGGTTTATGTTACAGCTGTTCTATTTGATCGTGCTAAGCGGTTTATCAACATCCAGAATTTTCTGGAGTTTGATTGTTTACTACAAAAGAGTACTTTAGCACAAAGATCATTTTGCTTTTTAGTTTTAAACCCAAATCCATATCCTTAGGATTCTTTTTTATCGGTCTCCTCAATTGATTACGTGATCTTTTCAGAATCCTTGTTGTTTCAGTTAGAGTAATTTTGTTTTCTCTTTCAGCTTGTACCTTTTCTTTTTTGAAAAATTTGCTTTATGGATTTAACAAGCTTTTGTATAAAATCAGCCCATTGTTCAATTGCAGTTAAAGTGTTATCTTCAAAACATGTTCCTACCAATTTAAGGGCCGTCTTGTTAGTGTCTTCTTTATTGTGCTCCTTCCAAATTAATTTCTTATAGTTTACTGAGCCCGTCCGACCTGGCAATGTTCCATATTCGGTATGCTTGTTAACAATCAAATTAGTAATAAGAATTTGTTGACTGTGATCACTCTCCGACGCTTTTACAATTGAAAAAGAGATCACGTTAATAAAGATATTCAAGGATACCATGGTATAATCAATTATTGATTTATAATCCCGCTATTGAAATGTCCAAGCCGGTGGGGAGTCTTTGGGTAACCTCCCATTTAAGATTCTTAGGCCCAGCGCTTCCAAGTCTTTAACAAAAGTTGCGCCTGTTTGGGTTTTGAAGGTGTTAGGAATAGTTGGAAGTGTTTGCCGCGGAATTGCCCAGAGATAATTTTGTTCTTGAATGAACTCATCTCTGATATTGGGTACAAACAGATTTAAATTGAAATCTCCTGATATAATGTACTCTGTGAAAGGGTCATCCATCATCAGCTGAGATAGCATTGCAATCAGGGTGGTCGTCATAGTGCTTCTCGCGCTTGCCGTGGGATGTATATATACATTTATTATAAGCAGGTTTTTAAAGTGATTATTTTTCATATACCGCATCTTTACTATCAATAAGTTTGGGTTATTTGTAATGATTTGCTCGTGTTCCATTCTTAATTCTAGAGCAACAAATGTGGCTAAACCCCCACTGGGGCACCCCCGATTACTTTGTTTGATGCAGGCTCAAAGTATCTTTTGTTTCCCTCAAGCATTGCAGAGTTAGTAGACCAGGTTTCTTGTAGAAGTATAACATGATAATAACTGGACATTGGTGATGAATAAGCATTCTTTATTTTTCTTCGTAGGCCATTAATATTCCATGAGCATATATTTTATATTTCATTTTCTTCATTTACTTTAGCTCTGGACATTACTTTTGTATTCTGTCATTGTGGTTTACTGCCATGTAGAGCCATACCTATCTATTTTTCATTGACTCCAATTGGTTTTTCTATTTCCACTGGATCCGAGGGTTGTTCAAACACTGATTTTGTCTTTCCAATTGCTATTTTTAACACCGACTGAACCTGTGAGTTTAATTTATTTTCTTGGTGGAGATTCAAGGGTAATGGTATAGCGAATGGTTTTGGATACACTGTAGGCTGTGGCCTATTGATTTTTATTCCCCAGCTAAGCTTTACATTTATAATTAGTTTAGCTACAAATATAGTGTCCAATGTTATCAGTGTAATTTCCTTACTATTATCGGGATTTGCAAGAAATTCGATGGATTCAATGTTTTCACTTGTGATTTTTTTCTATTGAGCGAATAGATTTAAATAGGTGGAGAATATTTCCTCTATTTAGGATATCGTGACTGTCTCTTGAACAATATTCAGGGACAAAAATCAATGCCGGTATATCATGTACTGTTTTCCGACTTCCCAAATCTATAGCGGGAATGAGGTGATATTTTGAGGGCTGTTGAGGCTCTTTGTCGTTACCCTTATACCTTCGTAGCTCTTATTTTTTTGCCTTTTTCGATCCTGTGGACTATTCTAATTTATGCCTTGAGTTGAAACTAGAATTTTATTGGTTAGTTGACTGTCCATGTCTTCTTTCCTCATGTCATTGTTTTTTTCTGTTGTAGCGAACTTCTTAGCAGTTTTCATCTTTTCACATATTATGTGTGATAAATTATATTGAGCTTGAATTGTTCTTTGAAATATTGGTTGTATTTGGTTTTCACTCTCATCCTCTCTTCCCCTCTTGAACCTTTCATTTATGGTTGGAATTTTTTTATTATCCATCTTTTCCACCTGTACCTGTAGTGTTCTTTGAATTGTTTGTAGGAGATGTCTTTCTACATTCACACTCTGCTCCTCCTTCGATTTTACTTTGATAGGAGTGATCCTTGGTTTTGTTAATTTTTCTTTTCCATTTTGATCTGTTGATATTATTTCTCCTAACAATCCTCTCACCTTCCCGTGTCTTTCTGGGTCATAAGACTTTACTTCACTAGTTGATGATAAATTATCTCTGTCTTTTAAGTTTTGTGTATCATTTGTGTCTTCTTTAGGGTAACTTTCCCCGGCTCCTTTGTTAAATAAGGCAAAGTACCTCTTAATACTTGCATTGGTTAGAGAGCTTGTATCCAAATGAGATTCTTTAACTTGTTTTCCCTTAAAGCCTTCCAATTGGTTAGGATTATCATCTTTCAAAGCATTAGACTTTCTTTCTAAAACTTGTGTTATTAATGAGCTAGATTTGTCCTTATTCCTTGCTTTACGCAGTTTTTTCTTATGCTTTTTTGATAAATAGTATTTTGGCGATTTTTCTTCCCGTTCCTCTCCCTTACTAGGGGTTTCTTCATCAATTAAACTTACTGATTTTTTTATATCCTGTGTTAGACTCTGATCTACTTCCATTCCTTTGTTGTCCGCTGTTGCCATTCTTGGATAAGAATTAAAACGTTTTTTACTGTTATACCCGTTTTTTTCTTAGTTGATTTCACCTCTATTGATGGTAAGGGTTCAAATTAATTTATTACTGATTCCTTCACAGTATCTCCCCTACATACGTTGTCCAGTTTCTATGCCTCATCAGAGATCCTACTTTCTTGTTGTTGGTCATTTCCTGTTAACGTAATTGAGCACTTTGTAGGGCACTTCCCTGGGAGGGATCACTGATCAGACTCACATTTAAGATTTGCCCCGTTTTTTGATTTAGTGTAGTCTGTTTTTCACTTTTCTCCTTCTTCCTTATATCTCCCATTTTGCAGACTTATTCTTTCGTCTTCAAGAATTGTGATCATTGCTTGGGGTAATGTTATTAATTGGCTTATTATTGGGGCACATTTGCAATCAATGATTGTGGTATAGGCCTGCGATTGTGCTCTTTTTGTTAGGCTATTTAACTCGGCTAGTTTCTGGTCTATGCCCACCACCGAGCTTGCCATCACGTTAAGTCATCCACTTGAATCTCCATTTTATTTGATTGAAATGTCAGAGCTTCTAATGTCATAACGGATGCACGGTAAAAAATATCCCAGATTGACCCCAATTCCTTATTACTTGTAGTTGTTGTTGGAATGATGGTGTTGTTGGCTACTCAGTTTTTTTTTTCAACATTACAATGCACTTGAGTGCCCTTCTCAGACCCCCCTTCATTGTTTAATTGCTTTCCGTATATTTTCTTTGTATTACAATGGGATGCTATGTTATTAAAGGTACACCTATCACTCGGTGTACTACATAACTGTATGTCCTCTTTACTTTTTCTATATTCTCCTTTATATATCATATCCATCCTGGTCATCCATGTTAAGGAGATAAGTTATACTATTATCCTTGTCAGATTCTTTGTTAGGATCAATATCCCCATCAGCTTTTACACAGACATCACTACTAACTTTGCATGGTAATGTTCCATCTCTGATTAATTCTCTTGTTTTGCTATTGGTAACATTGAATTAGTCTCTGTGCCAGGCTCCCATTTGATTTTCTCAATTATTACATTTACCTCCAAAGGTGGCAGGATACTGACGGTCGATATATCCAATGATCTTTCAGGTGTATCTAATTAACTCTGTTTGCTTTGAATCAATTGGACTACACCTAACATTTCGAGATCCGTAACATGACCCTTTGTTATGTTTTGTAAACCATTTGTAAACCATTTTTTCCATTTCAAAAGGATGCATACACATACTCAGTGTTTGTGCATCTGAGACTTGACGGAGATTTTGTACATTTTTATTGTCTGGTTGAATCGGTGTTTGGAGATTGCTTGCTTCTACTGCTGTTTGCATTGACATAATAGCCTCCAATGGATCCTTCATAAAATCAAATTTAAATAGGATTTTTGAGGACTTTTCAAACATTCGTGCAATAGGAGAAATAAGAGATTGGTTCCCTCCTACTGCATTTGCTTTTAATTTTGGTGCCTTTAGTTCCTGAATTTTTCTTGTTCTTCTTATACTAGTTGCAGAGGCTCTTTCTCTGCCTGAGCGCATAGTGAAACCAATCCAACCACTACCTTTACCAGTATCTTTACTTTCTTATGCAACAGCAGCCCAAATGTAAGCAGGACCTCAGGGAGAACACAGGTTGCGTCCAGATCAGCTATGCCTCCCCTGCGTCCTCCTCGCGCACACTCACAGCTTTCGTTGAGGTAAGTGCTGTAGCTTACGGTGGTACTTAACCCCTTCCATGCTCATGACAAGCTCAGCTCGTCATGCAGTACAGTGCTCCTGTGCTCATGACGAGCTGAAGGTGTTAATAACGGGATGCCTTTAGGCCTGCTTTTTAGCTTCCTTTTAATTCCACAGTCTCCACCGTGTTTTACATCTGCAGCACTCCTCCTCCTATACGTGCTCAAGCGAGCTTATACTGCCAATTGTAGTGATTCTTGTATTATTGTCCTTAATGTTCACTGTTAATTGTAAAATGTTTGCCCAAATCAAGATGAAGCTATGAGGAATACATAATGGCTTTGTGTGCTTTTGCGTGCTTTAAAAAGTAATTATAGCAGTGCGAATGTTTAAGGTAGAACAGCACCGCTGCACCACTGTGGCATCCGAACCAAAAGGCAGCTCAGCTCTCCCCCCAGCTCTGCTCTCACTTACAATTACTTATTGGAAGTAATTGTTGACATTTATTCAGCAGGAATAAATGCCCCACGGCACCTGCACTCGCAGGCACCCTCGGGGAACCAATCCCGCTATCCTCAAATGCTGCCAAAGACTCCAAACAAAGGCGGGACCCAGCCACCGGGGCTCACCGCAAAGAAGAAGTGAAGGCAGAAGTGGGAACCAGCCACGGGAGGACGCCGAGGCTTCGATGTAGAAGCGAGAGCCAGCAGCACAGTCACCAGGTCCACACCAGGAAGCTGCACCGGCGCACCTCCCCTCTGTCCGACCGTACAGCTCCGGGGCCCCGAGCCGAGGTAACCCCAAGTGATAACCGGGGAGAGGGCCAAGAACAGGTAGCGACGTGACGGAGCTCTCTCCCGCAGCTCTGCTCGCTACTGGCTAGACTGCGTGATGCAAAACATGGACTGGACCAGGCTCCGGAGAATATTGCTCCCATTTAGGATATCTCCCCGATATCTCCCAGAATTATCTTGGATTCCTCCCGTCGGAAGCTGTTTTGAAGTGTTTCAATTCTTGACTCTGTTTCCTTCCTCCATAATATTCGGGGTGGTTGGGTTTCGGTACCCGTTTGCTATTTCCACTTTTAATTTAATATTGGTTACTTCAGTTGGCTTGGTGGGCACTTTTAGGGTTGCGGCTTCCTGAAAGTCAATTTTCCCCACTTTTGCCATTTCCACGTTGTTTGTGGCCTGGTCTTTAGTCTGTTGGCTTCTGAGGTCTTACATTTACTCCAGGGTGTCTTTCCTGCCTCTTCTGACCCCTTTGGAAAAGATTAATTGGTGATTGTCTGCTTCACCGAGGTGATTGGTGGATCACCAGTTTCTCTTTGATCTATTTGAGTTCCTGTCGGGGTCTTAATCGCTAATTGAAAGAGACTTTATAGGTGAGTTTTTGTTCTTCCCTTTTCTTCTCTGTTTCTGACGTTGTTTCCTTTTATTAGTCAGTATATCGACCCTAGAACGACTCCTTCTCCTTCCCACAGATCCTTTCCATCCTCAGAGGAGTCGCCGTCCAAAATATTTTCATTCTTATTGGGTTCAGAGTGGTGCAGTGCTCCTTCTATTGCGTTATTACAGGGTTCTCTTTCATGTATGATTTTTGATCTATTTCCATCTGTATTTAAATTTGCTATATTTTTGGTGTTTGTGTTTTTTATGTCCACTAGAAGATCTACCATCACTGCTGGTAGAGTAGCAAGTTTATCTATAGTTGAATAGCAAGCGCAGCTCGGAGGGCTTATTGCTGTTTCGGCTTGAACTCTTTTAATCAAATTGTTCAATTCCGACAGCTTGTTGTCAATGCTTGTAACATGTGTGGCTGAACAATTAAGGAGAGTTAGTTGGATGTCCATCTTATCTGAGTGATATTCCATGGCCTTTGTTGAGAGTTGCATGGTATTTAAAAGGGAGGCCCATAATTTATTCCCTTCAGTTGATGACTCCTCGGTCACATCCTTTGTTGTTTCCTGTATCTTGATGTATTGTCACCTTTTTCTTCTGAGGAATATGGAGTGACCAGTTTTTCCCACTCTTCTGCTGTGAGAAAGAACTTGTTGCTGCTGGCCACTAGACTAGTGTTCTCTACTCGTTCAGCGCCAGTCTTCACTGTTCTGCTCTTAGGAGTCTTGTGAATGAATTCTAACTGTTGTCCAGCTGAAGCTGGGTCTATGAACTATTCATTAAATCCTTTCCCAGGTCCCGGATGTGATGTGATGTGCTGTGCTGTGTTCTCTTGTTGGGGCTATTATAATCTGGAGCTAGTGCATCAGAGCTCACTTGTGGGTCCCATGCTTTTTGAGTTTTTGTTGGTGATTCAACTAAGTGGCAACGTCAGTTTTGCTCTCTGAGGTTGTCGGAGATGGATAAGAGGGCTTTTGTTTCCAGGTGTGTCGCCGCCGCATCAATCTTTACATGTTGGCGAGTCCGGATTTTAATATTTGGTTCCATTGATATTCTAGGGGCCTCCAGGGAACATGTAATACAAGTAATAGGCGAATTTCCTGAGGTATGCCTTAGCTCCTTATTCCCTTTTCAATGTGCTTAACGGTAAACTTGTCTTTACAATCCTTGGCTTGCTTCAGATCTTGATCAAATTTTTCTTATCCACTTCTTTCAATCTTTTGTTAAGAGTAGTGCTCTCTACCGCTGCCAATGCCCAATGTGGGTTCGTCTGATATACCTAATCCTATTGGAGCGTTTTTTTCTGGGTGTAGTGGGGAAGGGGGCCACTTTTGCGTTTTATTGGCAAAATGAAGCACAGCCCCTTCATCCTTGACGAATGAAAATTTTGAGTATATATTTGGTTGGTAGCAGATTTTATTGGTTTCGCAAGTGGCGATGCTGCTCTATCTGTTGCTCTTACTATTTCCACCAACATAACATGGTCCTTGTTGGCCTTTGTATCCTTTATTTACGTTATAGCCATTTTTCCGTGGTCGTTGGTGGATTCACTAAGAATCTTGTTTTTCATTTTCTGGTTGTTAACGTTTGTGATGGTCCACCTTGCTTTCCCAGACCTCATGCTTGTCTTACGGTATTGTGGCATGGTGAGACGATTTTAATATTTTGCCAGGTTTAGCGCTCGCCTGAGCTGTAGTGACCTGAGTCGGGTTTGAATTGAATAAGGTACCAGCTTTAGTCAATGCAAGGCTCGTCCCCCAAGCCGATCTAGTCCTTAGCTCCTAACCAGGAGGACCACCAGGGGGGCTGTCTTGATCCTGGAATTGATGCACAGATTCAGGGGTCGGGGGACAAAGCACAGCAGCAATGGCAGAAAACAAGAGAAGGCCGCTCCAGTCTTCCTTGCTTCACCAACCATACACTTCCCTACTATTTGCCCTCCTCTTCAGAGCGAGCAGGGCTCACAGGTGGTCCACAAGCCACACCTGACCTAGTTGATCAGCTTCTGTGGGCTCCCCGGGCTCGCACTCCACGGCAACACCTAATGGTGGCCACGCTCGCTGCTCGCCATTCACGGCACGTAGCTGTCCTAGTTGGCAGGTTGAGTCGGGTAAGATGGGTGAGGTGGGTACAGGCCCCGGGTATTGCACCTCAGGCTTCTGACTTCTGGCTCTCCGGCTTCTGGACCACTGCCCCCCCTGCTGTTGTTGGCCGGCGTCGGGACTGGGGCGCCTTGTGCCTGCTCCACCACAGTGCCAAGGCAAGCCAGCATGGCACGGCACAACTGGAGTCAGTCAATCTCCCATGTTGACTCAAGACTCAGGGGCACGTGACTTACGGCTTGGGGCTCAAACTTGGCACAATAGCCCTGTAAGCCCATTGTAACTCGCGGCTCGGCTGCCCCAATACTGCTTGGTTCAATCTGCCTGACTTCCGCCAACGTCCGAAACTCCCCTAACGTCAGAATCTTTCTTATTGAGAAACCTCCAGTGCCCCAGCCAGTGATAGGGCTCCGGATCCTTATTTAGCCACATATAATGGGTGGGAGATGCCCTATGTGGCTTAGGAACTTCCTTAGATACTCTTGCCCCCATTTTTATTCTGGAGCACTCACTTGGTGCACAACAGTCGTTTTTGTTTTTCATCATTTGTAGTTCGCTATGGCCACAGAGGAATCGAGGGCATTAGCTAGGTACATAAACATAGCCCAAAGGCTTGTGTTATCACAAAATAGTCTTTTTGTGAAACCTGTTTGGGAAATATGAATGAGTTTACCAATTACTTTCTGTATTCTGATAGCGTGGTCTTGGCATCAGTTTTACAATGTGTACCAGATAATGAATGATATTGCACAATATCTAGCTTTTCTTGCCATAAGTTATCTGTATTTTTCCTGTGGAATTCCTTCATCTGCTGAAATAGCGATTACTGACCATCACCCAGAAACTTCCTCAAAGTTTTAGTATAGCAGTCTTTAGGGATAATTCACATTTGTTTATGAAAGTGGTTTGTGAGTCCATCCAGCCCAGGAGCTTTGCCTAAGGAAATCTGTTTAATGGCTGATATCCGGAATCTCATTTGAACTTCTCAGGTAATTTCAATCATCATTGAGCGTCGTGAGGTTTATTCTGTTAAGATACTAATCTACTTTTCCATGTAAAAAAGTCTTTCAAAATCCGAACTATCTTAATTTTTTTATTTTTTATAGCTGGGCCAACTTTTTCTTTTAATGTTGCAATATTAACTAAGAATATTTTTTATTTTGAGATAGTTAGCCAGTATGTGGCCAGTTTTGTTCACTACACAGAGAAACCCTGCTTTTTCAGATTGAACTCCAGAAACTGTATTATTGGAAATGGCCAAGTTATCATATTTAAGTGATATTTATTTTTGTAGGTTTTTTTTTATTGTGCTCTATTGTATTCTTAATTTTCAGAAAATGTGTTGCCTCTCATAGTAGCTTTCATGTCTTCCATACAGATTCATAGTCATTCACAGTAGCAAAGTTTTCTTTAAAATGAATACAATACAGCTTCCCGAATTGTTGTTCACATAGTGTTGATTGATAAGTAGATTGCTATTCATTCTCTGTGTTTATTGGGACGAAGCGGTTTTCACCAGTTCCAGAACTACCTTAAAATATAAGTGAAATGAGATGCATTGAGGTTCAATTAATGATTTCTTTATATTTTTCAGCAGTTCTTGAGTGACGAGTAAATAATCAATTCTGTAATATTATTGGTAGAGAAGAAAAAGAATGTAAAGTCTTGTCCTGTTGGAAGCATAATATCAATGTTTTATGTGATTTTGGGGGCTTTGCAATTACATTTACTCTCTGTCCAGGACCCAGTTAAACAAGAGGCAAGAGGTTACATTCCCCACACCTATGAGTAGTTTCTTATTTATTTTTTTCAAACATATTTTATTTGTCTAGTTTCACATAAATTGCAGGTCTCTGCACTCCAGAGGCAACTGCACACGTCAAATATACAATGATAATAACTTTGACTTTTATAGATATTAGCTAACCACATTATAACAAACCCCCTCCCAGATTGCGCCCATGCCACATAAACCTGTCCAACACGTAGCATCACACCCGGGGATCCTGGTCCCTCCAAGCCAACCTGCCCCCACCACCATCCTCCAAGAAAAATGCATATGAATCAGTCCAGCAAGCATGCCTCTGTCCTGTGGCGGGTCTAATTCTAGACCCCGGTAGTCCGCTTACCTCTCCCATATCTTGTAATGTTTGCGCAGGCACTCCCTAGCGAGTAAAACGGGTTGTTCTAGCCCCATACAAAAATCTAGCACATTTTTCCACGCAGCCACCGATGGGGCCCTAGGTGCCTTCCAGGCCCTGGGGATATCTCTTTTCGCTACTGTGAGGCCTAATTGTAAAAGATGACGTTTGTAATCCCATTGTCTGTCTCTCTCAGTATCCTGTATGCGCACTTATTCTCCTTGAGCTTATAAATTTGGCCTGACGCTTTTAGGTTTGAGCCTTTTTCCTTGTTGCAGCTTCATTTAACTGTGTCCAATTTTGTATGAAAGTTCCTTGAGTTTTCTCTTCCTGAGGACTGACTTTCCATAATATCTCTCTTCCATCAGGCTATGTGCAAGCTATCCTCAGGAACTAATCGTACCTGCTTGGATTACTGACAAAGAATTGGAAAGTGTTGCCAGCTTTCGATCCTGGAAACGCATCCCAGCAGTGGTGTACAGGTGAGGGATTTGTCATTATCCTTATTATGTACTTTGTCAAGGGAGAACATATTTGGTCACGTAAGTCTTATGTTACCACAAAAGCTTAATTCAAATATTGCTGATTCCGAAACGAGCGCTACTGATAAGGAAAATGAAATAAAGCTTGATCTCCCTTCTTTTGGAATGTAGCAGGGATGTCAAATATAAAAGATGATCATTTGCTCTGTTTTGACAATCAAACCAAAATCTCTGATTTTCGGAACTTAGCACTTTTGGAAGGTTTCTGATCGCTACTTCTAACCACTGATTCAAAACTTTGTGACTCCCCACTGATTCCGTTCCTCTCAGAAGTGACGAGTAGGGCCACATATGAGTATCGCCCAGGCGCTTTTTAGTTCTTTTGGACCTTGAGACGTGGATCTGGAGCTCTTCGCCTCTTCTTCTTTTTCATTTCTTTTTTGTCAAAATTCTCAGCATTACAGTGCTTTGCTTGTCCGTCCTTACATCATAGTACATGGTGTCTATTGGTGTAATCAGTTGCTGCTTTCTGTAAGCTTATCAATCTAATGGGAACATTGTCTAAACATGGCACTGTAAGCACACATAACAAGTCACCATTTTCCCTGAAGCCACCCCATTCTCCCCGCCCCAACATCCATGAACTAGCGGCAGTTGGGAATAGGATCTAGTGTTTGAGGATACGGCTGGTAGTTTGTATCTATTATCGGTCGATATATTGTCTGTAGAGAGGGTTCTCAATCCCCCCGTGATCTTCTAGGCTGGACAGTATTAGAATTGCAAGAGATGGAGAGCCCTTGTTTGGATTGGGCATGCATACAAAGGGAGACCTTCGAAGAGATATGTGACCAGCAGCCCCCAGGTATATTCAAAGTATTTAAAGTTGTCAGAGCGATTGTCTGCCATGCGCTACATTGTGAGAGCCTGCCATAGTCTGTGTGCTGTTCCAGGCAGCAGCCAAAACCATTTTTGCAGCGCTAATCCCTAGCCAAAGTATGGACCAATCGCCCACGGTCTGGTGCTTGAGGGTGTCATTGCACAGTCCTAAGAGTGTAAAAGCCCTGGGTCATCCAGGATTGGGTACCCCAGAATGTCTTTACTCTGGGCTAGTATTTCTGTCCAAAATAGGCAAATTTTAGGGCAATCCCACCAAATGTGTCTAAAGTCACCCAGTATTCCACAGCCCCTCCAGCACTAGTCTGAGGTGTTGTGGAAGATTTTCCTCAGTTTGGTAGTATACAGGTACCAATCATATAGGACTTTATAGTGGGCCTCTCTTATCCACATTGAGAGATTGAGCCTAGGTGTGTCTCTCCAGAGCCAGCCCCAGTGTGTTTCAGAAATGAAATGCCCGGGGGCGTGGCCGAGCGTGAAGCGAGATGGCCGCTTAGGCTGTGAGCTCCGCTCGCCACGGCATTAATCCTGGAATTATCCTGCCTTCCCCCGCTTGCACCAGCTTGGCGCTGATCTTTTGCGGCGTCGGAAGGACCGGGGAGTAACTGACTGAAACCCTGGGGCTCGACGAGACCGGCATCCCCCTTCTCCGCTCTCTGTCGCTTGAGCCGTGATGGAGTCGGGCAGCTCACCGAGGGGCCGGATGCGGACGCCGGCTGTCGATGGTACCGGAGACCGCGGCTGTGCAGGCCGGGACGTCCGGAGGTCCAACATGCTTTAGATGGCATTGGAGCTAAACAGATGAGCGCGGAGACCGAGCGCAACACCAGAAACGAACGCACACATTGAGGAGTCCACTATATCGGCTTGTGAGGTCGTCCCTTTGTTCTCGAAGCTGCTTGTATAGCTTAATTGCTCGGAGGTGGGACGCCATTTTGGAGCGGACTTTGCGTGGTGTAACTTGTTTGTTGGAGCAAGCCCTGTGCTTTGTGTGTCCTGGATCTCAGTGGTACGGGGATCGGTAATCCTATTGTCTATCCTGAGCATCACGACCCCGTACCATGAAGCGCGACTATAGCTTGCGTCTCTCATGGAATGCTCGAGGTTTAAGTGCCCTGCCTGCGGCCGTGGTGGACAAGGTGAAATGTATCCCACGACTATGTGCTTTGCCGGCCCCTGTCTGATGCATCCCCTAGGAGCTTTTTGGCTAGGGGGCACCGCGTCAACATCTGGCGCTGTCTTGTGAGGGCGCTACTTTGCGGGGGATGCGCTTGGTCTAGCCTCGCGTGATGGAGCCCTCGATTCAACGCATCCTGATTGCATTTAACTCCCTCCGTGCTGCTTGGATAAGGGGAGCCGAAGACCTTGGTAGACGGCTGGACGCCATTATAGCTTCGCCGATGGATGGGAACCCTGCTGATCGGACGGTGAGTGGGGCCACAGACAGCGCTATGCAGGAGATGGGAGAAGTGACTATGCCTTCACGGGTGGTCCTGTTGGGGACCCTGGCCAGCAATGGAGGCGGCTTTTGGCTGGCCGACTGTTTGAATGTGACTTTGGGACTTGGACCTGTGCTGCAGGCGGATCGCTTTCACGGAACGGCTCCTATGACCATCGAATCTGATTTGCCCTTATTGTGTCGCGACTTGGTGAGGTGGCCTGGCCTTTTGTTGATGTTCTTACACGTTTGGAAAGATTGTTTCCTCAGCCGTTGGATGGCGAGATCACCCGTGCGGCCGGCTCTGCCTTGCTTACCTTGCCACCCTGATCTTTTGAAGTACTGCATTACTACCTTTCAGTGGCCACGCTTAGATGGAAGGGTCAAAATGGGTCAGGGGTGACCCCTTCTTCTGCGTTACAAGGACGGATCCTCGGACGTCTGGTGTGTTGACCTTGCTTACTGCTTTATGTAGCGGCGCCGCTATTGCCTGTTGACGAACTGGCTTAACTATGATCGACCCTGAGCTATTTTGTGCGAGTGTGGGGATCCAGTGGCTACGTATCAACGGACGGTTCAAGCTGAGACAGGGGTGAACCCTTCCTCTATATATCGCAGGACAGATGCCCGGACACCCATCATGATGTGGACGCTTTGCTGACCTATACTACGACGCCGCCATTGCTTGTCGACCTGTTAGTCTGTTTGTGATCGAGCCTGAGCTGCTTTTTGCGGGTGGGGTGGGGCGGGAGTCTGGTTGTGTTCACTTTCCCCCTTCTCTTTCCCTTATGTGGGTATTTCTGGGGCGACAGGCACGTTAGTTGGGGGGGAGGGCCGTAGCCTCTTCGACGTGCAGGGTGGGGGGGACTGGGGCTTGATTTTCGTTTCTTTTTGTTTCTATGGTCTCCTTTTTCTTGTTCTTTCTCTTGTTTCTCTTTTTCTTTCTCATATGACTTGGGTCAGACGGGGGGTCAGGGTTTGGTTCTTTCCGGGACGATTTTTGCGTTTTGTGTCTATGTCTTTATTGCATGGTTTATTGATTCTATGGCTAAGATATCGATTTTATTGCATAGTTACTGAATGATTGCATATTTTGCTTTTCCTTCCCTCCTATACATCTGCTTGAGGGCGCATATCCTGCCTACGAATTGTCCCACGTAATATATGCCTCTATGTAGGTCGTCGGATCCTTTCATTGATGCCATAGAATGAACCCTCTTACATCCTAGTATACCATAGACAAGCTAGTCCGTAACTCCTGAGTTGATATGTTGATTGGGCGGGCGCTAACTGGGGCGACATGCACTTCCGCGCTAGTGTAACCTGCTTGTAATAACCTATGCCAGGAGTTTGATAACGTTGTTTCACTTGTGGATACCCTGCTATGTGGCTCGCCCTCTCAGCTACCCGGTCTGACTTTAGGATGATTCGCCAAAATTACAAAATGAAACCCTCTTTCTCCTTTTCCAGTGGTTCCTTGCCAGTACATCGTAGTGTTGTTATTTTTGTCATTTATTGCAGCACAAGGTACCTTGGAATGTTTTACAGTGTCATAGCGGCCGGCCCGCAGTGGTTGTAGGCAGACGCTGTGTACTATGTTTACGATAAATAAAGGTTTTCAAAAAAAAAGAAATGAAATGAAATGCCCAAGTACCCACTCCCATAAAGCCATATGTTTCACGCCAGAGCGGGAGCGGAGACCTCCATGCTGCTTTTAACTAGAGCATGCAAGGAGGGCACCAAATGTCCCCTTCAAAGCAGTCTGGAGGCGCCGGCAAGCACCCCCACCCCAGCCCCAGTACACTAAGTCCTGTCTTGGAGGTGGTCACACCTTCCTGTGACAGGAAACCTTTTGTTCTACCTTACCCTGCTCATCTCAGCAGCCCTGGGGGAAGAACCATGTCTTTGGTCAGCAGCAGCACTAGTTTGGTGGCAGGCCCAGCAAGGCTGTTACCAGGAGTACTGGGGGCATCCTGAAAGAGTCCCCCAGTGCATGGAATCGTACCCCAACACCGGTAATGTTGTTGGGATAGAATGCCAACATATTTGATATCAAACTTGCCCAGGTTTGGCACAGACACTATATAGTTAGCCATTGCGTAATGATGCATGGCCACTATATATATAATGGCTGCTACACTTACAAAGCCTGGAAAATCAACTCTGGGGTTTGCAGGGGGTGTCCTGCTCATGCAGTACACCCTCACACTTACAACCAAGCACCCTGCCCTTAGGATTGAAAGGCCTGCCTTAGGGGTGACTTGTAGGTTTTAAATGTAGTCACCTCGGATATAAGCAGTATCCCAGCCAGACTAGTAAAAAAAAACATACTGACACCAGCAAAAAGTGGGGGGTAAGCATGAACGCAGATCCTACTTTCCTACATGTACCAACTTTATGAGAAAGGACATATGGACAGATGTTGGAATGCTTTCTCCCCCTACTGTGGCTACAGAGGAGGGAGCGTCCTTTGCTATGGTGGTGTGGACAGGGGCTGAGGTCCTTGACCTTAGTCACCCTCAGTGGCGGTCAAGACAAACATCTTTACAGAGATGCTGCAACTGAACGGGGCTGCTTAGGTCCCCCTCCCCCCATCCGCGCCTGAAGAGCCTCACAGGTGAGTAGTGCGCTTACAATTCCTTGATTGATTGATTGATTGAACGCCTGACTTCTCAATCCTCTCTTATGTGCCCTTTGATGGCTTCTGTCTCTTCAGCACTGGAGCACTGTAAGGACAGCAGGGCTATGGCCAAGTCCTTGGGTGATTCCTTGGCCCCTCGTCACCCTCAATCAGCCTTTCACTCCATTGCTGGCCACGGTTGGGGTGTACATCCGGATCAATACCCATCCAGCCACAGCGGCGTGCAAGCTTTTCCAACTTCTGCGAGGCTGTGGATGCGATCCCTATCGGCCCTGTGGGTTGGCTGGCCAGCAGTCGCATCAGACCACCAACCCCCCCATCAGCCGCAGCCTCCAAATCCTCCTCGTCTGCCTGCTTACCATCATAGGAACTCAATGGGCAGCAGGATTCACCATCACCTGTGTCACTGGCAAACTGATGGAGGTCCACTTATCGCTTCTCCGCAAGGAAGTGGCAGCTCTTTTGGCCAAAGGAGCGATAGAGAGGGTGCCTATGCCAGAAATGGGTTGTGGTTGTTATTCCTGGTACTTTCTGGTGCCCAAGAAGGATGCAGGCTATTGTTGTATCCTAGATCTGATCTCAACTTATTCAAGAAGTTCAACATACCCCCTCTAGCTCCAGTCCTATCTGGCCTGGAGCAAGGAGACTGGATTGTAGCTTTGGAGTTGGACGCCTATTTACATATCTTTGTCCTCCCTGCCCACTGGCATTTACCTGCAGCTCACAGTAGCCCACGAGCACTTTCAGTGCACTGTGCTCTCCTTTGGTCTCGATAGTGCCCTTCAGGAGTTTACCTAGTGTTCGAGGCATGTGGGCTGCTGAATTCATATCTGTGCATAGATCGCCGCCTAGTGTTGGGCCCGGATGATTGCACATTGTTGTCCTGGAAGAGTCTTCGAAGTGTCACGAGATAGGTGGCTCCTCCCCTGGACTACAGTGTGCATGGGCATCCTCTCCATCCTCAGATTGTTTTTTCCGCCATTGGGTTCGGATGTTACTATCTTAGCTAAAGTTAGGAAAACTTTCTACAGAGCCAAAAGGCTTTCGACAGCGTCGGTATCTTTTCGTTCGGTATCGGTGCCTTTGTTTCGAGAGTACATCGAGGACTCAACAGGTTTTTCTTTCCACACTCGACCTGATCTTCGAGCTCAAATGGAAAGAAGTCCATTCAAGAGGTGTCCCCTTTGCAATGCAAAATACCCGCACATCGATGTCCACCCGGTGTGCAACAAGTGCCTGTCCCCAGACCACAACAAAGCCAGCTGTATGGCCTGTGCCCGGTTCAGGTCGAAGAAAACTCTTCGGATTCGACGCGCGGCTCGATTGGAGTCGAAAAAGTCAGCGCTTGTTCCCGTGAACATCTTTGGGACCGAAGACGAAGAGGTCGTTGATCTGGAGGATCAGGAATACTGCTCCGATCCGGCTTCGGGCCATGACTCAGAGTATGATGCCGAAGACGAAGAGGTGCAAGACGAAGACGAAAACGTCGTCGATGAGGTAGGAGACGATGTGGAGGCCCTTGGGGCCGTAAAAGATGGCTCAGGCAAGGAGCTAGGCCCAACCGGCTATACGGGGGCCGACGATGACGCGCTCAGGTCGAGGGATCGCCACTGGGCCTTACCCAAGATCTACAGTCTCGTTCTACAGCCCCGCATAAAGGCCCGGCTTCGAACATTACTAAAGAGCCTTCGGTTTCGAAACTGCCATCGGTTGATACAAAGAAATTGAAACAGACAGCATCATTGCCAAAACCAAAACCGAAAGTGCAAGTGACTCTGGTAGGCTCCAAGGCCTCAAACCCTGCGGAGCCGAAGAAAAAGAAAATGGCCGTCGATGCCGGAAAGCTCAAGAAGGTCTTCGAGCCGATGGTTGGGGCACCGAAGACCAAGGTCAAGGCCGTCGAACCACCAAGGCCGACGCCGAAGGGAGTCGATTCACACAAAAGGCTGGAACCGAAAGACGGGATCGATCCTCTGTCGAGGCCTACGGACAAGTCGAAGACTGGCTCCAAGGACCCTGTCGAGTCGACGCGCCCAAGTCCATTCATAGCCAAGGAAGTGTCGGAGTCACTCCAACGCATCAAGGATAAGGCTACAGCGGTCGGACCAAAGAAGGCCCCGACGCCAAAGCTGGTCGGACAAGTTCAGACCGCGTCGACACCTATCAAATTCGGGTTGCCACCCTCGATGCGTCCGAAGATGTTCGAGCCGAAACAAGCTATCGGCGCCACTAAACAAGTGTCGGTGGAAATAGAAGCTACGGAAGAGCCTGAAGACCAGGAGCCGAGGCAATTCATCGACTCGGAAACTGGTAGACTGTTCATATACAAAAGAAAAATAATACCAGAAACACCCATGGAATCATATAAGATTCCCTTGAAGAAGAAGATAGTTTCAACAACATCTCCAGCTCTTGTGGAACCCCTCCATCACTATGGACAGGAACCTCAAACTTTTTCCCCAACATACTCAGATGTGGATGCAGGGGATGATGAACATGAGGATGACCTCTATCATGTGGACACTGATCCCGATGATCAAGCCCAACCATGGGCAGACCCTGCTGACTCGAGGGATCCGAAGACTGACCCTGACACTCATGTGTACAGTGTGAAAACATCTCCTACTGAGGACACAACTGCCTTTAAAGCCCTTATTGAAAGGGCAGCCAGTAATCATGACGTCGAGCTACATGCTGACCCTGTGGATGAAGACTTTCTGGTCAACACCTTTTCCACTTCAGAAAGGGCAGTCAAAACCCTACCCATGCTAAAAGGGGTCCTTAAGCATGCTGGTGACATTTTTAAAGACCCCACTAGAGCCAGGGTGTTAAACCCTAGGATTGAGAAGAAATATAGAACGGCCCCTGCGGACTCTACTTATATAAGGGGACAGTTGCCATTGGACTCATTGGTTGTTTCTAATGAACGTAAGAAAGCAAACTCCCAGACTACAGGTGATGCTCCTCCTCCTGACAAAGAGTCAAAAGTTATGGAAACTTCAGGAAAAAGAGTGGCTGCGCAGGCGGCTAACATCTGGCGCATTGCCAACACTCAGGCACTCTTGGCCAGATATGACAGGTCCCATTATGATACCCTTGAGACACTGTTGCAACACCTACCTGATCAGTACAAGGAGGGGGCAGAACTACTCATCCATGAGGGGAAACTGATAACCAATGCTTCCATCAAGTGCGCTCTAGACGCAGCTCACACTGCAGCCAGGGCCATCAACACTAGCGTTATGTTAAGGAGACACGCCTGGTTGAGAATCTCAGGATTCAAACCTGAAATACAAACATCTATCCTCAATCAGCCAGTTAACCCAGACTTCTTATTCGGACCGGAGGTTGACACCACCCTTGAAAAAATTAAAAAAGACACAGAGACTGCAAAGTCTATGGGGGCTCTGCAGTCACAGCAGTTTCGGGGTGGCTCCTTTCGTCGCTCCAATACTAGGGGCCCCTCAAGAGACCAGTCAACACAACAGACACAATACAATAAGGGAGGTACACAATCCACCTACAATAAGAAGAACCGGGGTGGATATCGTGGAAACAACATCAAGGGCAGAGGCAGAGGAAACAACAGTTCCAGATCCTCTGCCAATACCAAACAGTGACGCCCTGTCACTGCCCCCTGACCATATAACACCTGTCGGGGGGAGACTACAACAGTTCCTGACAGTCTGGAAGTCCATCACCACAGACAGGTGGGTGAGAGACATTGTACAGTACGGGTATTGTCTGGAATTAACGTCCACTCCACCCAACATCCCACCAAGACACTGTCCTATTTCCACAGAGCACTTACACTTACTGCAGCAGGAGTTCGTCAGCATGCTGCAAAAAGGGGCCGTAGAGCTTGTGCCTGTAGAAGACCAAGGCTCAGGGGTGTACTCTCTGTACTTTTTAATACCCAAAAAGGACTGGTCTCTCAGACCTATACTGGACCTCAGGCCTCTAAACAGTTACATTCTGTCAGAGCATTTTCATATGCTCACCTTACAGCAAGTTCTGCCGTTACTCAGTCAGGGAGACTTCCTCGCAACACTGGATCTAAAAGATGCGTATTTCCATATACCCATACACCCATCACACAGACAGTATCTCAGGTTCACTATTCGACATCAACATTATCAGTTCAAAGTCCTCCCTTTCGGAGTAACGACGGCACCCAGGGTGTTCACAAAGTGCCTGGCGACAGTAGCAGCACACCTCAGGAGACAGCACATACATGTCTACCCTTATCTGGACGACTGGCTTATTCAAGCAAAGACGGCCCAGCAGTGTGCCAGCCACATGTCCCACACCATTCATCTTCTTCACAGTCTGGGATTCTCACATCTTCAGCCCGCCCACGTGCGACAGTACCTGGGCGCGACAATAAACACTCTGGCAGCCAAAGCTCAGCCAAATTCAGCGAGAATAAACAGCATGCAATTGCTGATACAAAAATTCAGACCTCAACACTCGCTTCCAACGAAAGTGTTCATGCAGTTGATAGGCATGATGGCCTCCTGCATCTTCATAGTCCCGCACGCAAGACTACACATGCGTCCGCTTCAGGAGTGCTTAGCACGTCAGTGGAATCAGGCTCAAGGACAGTTAAAAGACCTAGTGTTGGTGAGCGGTCGGGCATTCAACTCTCTGCATTGGTGGAACCCACAAAACCTTTGCAAGGGCCGACCGTTCCAAGAACCTGTGCCACAGATTGTACTGACGGCGGACGCGTCTCTCCGGGGATGGGGAGCTCATGTACTCCACTACACAGTGCAGGGACTATGGACAGCACAGCAAAATAAGATGCACATCAACCTTCTGGAACTGATGGCAATCTTCATGGCGATGAAAGCTTTCAAGGTACACTTGTGCAACAAGGTCGTGTTGATCCGGACTGACAACATGACTGCCATGTACTACATACAGAAGCAGGGAGGAACACACTCTCCACAGTTGTCTCATCTGGCTCAGAGCATGTGGAAGTGGGCCATTCAAAGGAACATCTTCCTCATGGCGGAACACCTCCCAGGCAAGGACAGCCAGATGGCGGAACTGCTCAGCAGACACAGCCACCAGATGCAAGAGTGGGAGATACATCCATCAGTACTCCAACCGTAATTCCAGCAGTGGGGTCATCCACAGATAGACCTGTTCGCCACAAGGGAAAACGCAAAATGCCTAAGCTTCGCCAGCAGGTTCCCACACCCACAGTCGCAGGGCAATGCGATATGGATGAACTGGTCAGGCAAATTTGCGTACGCTTTTCCCCCAGCCCCTTTGATACCGCTGGTGGCACGCAAACTACGGCAACACTCGATGACCCTCATCCTGCTTTCTCCAATGTGGGCACGCCAACCATGGTACACTAAGTTTCTAGAACTATCCGTGGTACCGCATCAAAGGCTACGCCTCACACCCAGGCTTTTGACGCAGAGCCATGGCGACATTCAGCATCCAGATCCGCAACAGCTCAACCTGGCGATCTGGCTCCTGAAGTCCTAGAATTTGGCTACCTCAACTTGCCGCCAGAATGTATGAATATCATCAAGGAGGCAAGACGGCCCACAACCAGAGCATGCTATGCGGCTAAATGGAAAAAGGTTTGTCATATATTGTAACAACAATGACATTAACCCACTGGATGCATCTATTCAAAACATTATCTGTTATTTGTTGCATTTATACAGATGTAATCTAGCGTACAGTTCCATTCGTATACATTTATCCGCCATAGCAGCCTATCTTCAGAACAGGCAGCACCTCTCATTATTCAGAGTGCCTGCCATTAAAGCTTTTCTGGAAGGACTTGAAAGAGTGATCCCTCCCAGACACCCACCGTCACCAGTCGGGAACCTGAATGTGGTCCTCACCAGATTGATGGGACCACCTTTAGAACCTCTACACTCTTGTGAGATTCAATTTCTGACCTGGAAAGTTGCTTTCCTAGTAGCCATTACCTCACTGAGGAGAGTTAGTGAACTCCAGGCACTGACCATTCAAGAGCCATTCATACAGGTCCACGCAAATAAGGTGGTATTACGCACCAACCCTACATTTATGCCTAAGGTGATTTAGTAGTTCCACATGAACCAGACCATAGAACTGCCAGTTTTCTTTCCCAATCCGGAAAATGTCGCAGAGAGATCCCTACACATGTTAGATGTCAAAAGGGCTCTAATGTACTACATAGACAGAACAAAGGATTTCAGAAAAACAAAACAGCTTTTTGTTGCCTTTTCTCCACAACACAAAGGCAACCCCATTTCCAAAGCAGGGATAGCCCGGTGGATCGTTAAATGTATACAGATTTGCTATGCTAAGGCTAAACGCACACTAACCATTCCACCACGAGCACACTCCCACACGTAAGTTAGGAGCGTCCATGGCTTTCCTGGGGAATATTCCTTTAGAAGAGATATGTAAGGCAGCCACTTGGTCCACCACACATACATTTACGAAACACTACTGCGTAGATGTGCATTCTAAACAGCAGGCAGCTGTAGGACAGGCTGTTCTCAAAACTCTTTTTCAGACTGCTGCAGCTGGCACGGGCAGCCGCCGCTAACAGGAGGGACTGCTATGTAATCTATGCACAGATATGAATTCAGCAGCCCACATGCCTCGAACCGAATATGCTACTTACCAGTATGTATCTGTTCTTGGCATGTAGGGCTGCTGACATTCATATCGCCCACCCTCCTCCCCGACGCCTGTAGCAGCTGTAGCATTCAGAATTACTATGTAGCATGGACATCACTCACTGTATTACACTCCATCTCTGCCACAATGGCGAAAAACAATCTGAGGATGGAGAGGATGCCCATGCGCACTGTAGTCCAGGGGAGGAGCCACCTATCTTGTGATACTTCGAAGACTCGTCCAGGACAACAATGTGCAATCATCCGGACCCAACACTAGGCGGCGATCTATGCACAGATATGAATGTCAGCAGCCCTACATGCCAAGAACAGATGCATACTCGTAAGTAGCAGATTCGTTATGATGGTGGTTGCAGCTCATCAGCGGAGATCAGGGGTGCCAGTTTTTCTCTATCTCGACGACTGGCTGTTAAAGGCAGGCTCCTCCCAGGCTGTCGTCTCCCACCTCCAGGCTACAGTGGACCTCCTGTATTTGTTGGGGTTCACTATCAATGTGCGAAACCACACCTGACTTCCTCTCGGATGCTTCCTTTCATCAGAGCGGTTCTCAACACAGTGCAGTTTTGGGCTAATCCTCGATAAACAAAGAGTCCAGGCTATTCCGGCTATGATACTGATGTTGCAGCCTCTATCCTGGATTTCGGTGAGACTGACTGAAGCTTCTGGGCCTCATGGCCTCCTGCATCCTGCTGATGACACGTGCCGATTGGCATATGCAGGCTCTGCAGTAGGACCTGAAGTTCCAGTGGGCGCAGCATCAGGGGAATCTCTCTGACATGGTCCAGATCCCAGAAGGAACTGCAAAAGTTCTGAGGAGGTGGTTAACAAACTGCGATTGGGTCAGCAGCAGACTCCCCTCCCTTACTCAACCAGTGCTCACAATAGTGACAGATGCATCACCCCGGGGCTGGGACAGCCATCTGGCAGAGGTGGAGATCGGAGGACTCTGGTTTCTGGCAGAATCCAGACTCCACACCAAACTGTTGGAGCTTCGGCTTATCCGTTTGGCATTGAAAGCCTTTCCACCCTCCATCAGGGAAGGCTAGTGCATGTGTTTATGCACAACACCACTGCCATGTGGTCCTGCGACAAACAGGGTGCTGGGGGTCCTGGACCCTTTTTAAAGAAGCCCTGCATCTTTGGACATGGCTTGAACAACAGGGCATTTCCCTGGCGGTTTAACATCTGCCGGGTTCTCTGAACATGAGAGTGGATGGATTCAGCCGATGATGCCTCACGGATCAAAAATGGCGTCTCTATCCGGAAGTGGTGGAATGTAGGTTTCAGCAGTGAGGAGAGCCTTGGTTAGTTCTGTTCCCCCACTAACAAGAATGCCCAATGTCAGCAGTTCTATGTGCTGAAGTTTCCAAGGCGGCTTTTGCTCCGAGACGAATGACCGGGCCCTATTCATTCTTGTCGCTCCAGATCCAGTATACTGAAGTGTTGAGCATGGCCATTGGTCCTCCAATCAGACTGCTACTTTGGCATGATCTTATATCACAGCATTAGGGGAGGGTTCACCACCCAAACCCATCAATCCTCTGCCTTCTTGCGTGGAGATGGAGCGGCAACGGTTGACAGATTTCTCCCTTCCGCCTGAAATCTGTAATGTTATTCTGTCAGCCAGGCGATTCTCCATCAAGACGGTGTATTCCTGCCTTTGGGGCAAACCTATGGCATGGTGTGCGGAGAAACAAGCTAACACTCTTTGCGCTCCACTTACTCAGGTTCTCCTGTTTGTTCTTCCCCTTGCCCAGCAGGGCTCTGCTCTGGACTCTGTTAAGGAATATCTTTCTGCAGTATCTACTTTTCTGCGATTGCCAGACCAACCTTCCCTTTTCCAATCCCCTGTTGGTTTTTGAAAGGTTTCCAATATATGTTTTCTGCTCCCTTTATTATGCCTCAGTGGGACCTTAACCTAGTCCTGCATTCCTGATGTGTGCTCCGTTTGAGCCATTACATATCTGTCCTCTCAGGCTCCTTACCATCAAGCTTGCCTTCCCGGTGGCTGTTACATCTACACAGAGGGTCAGTGAGCTTCAGGTCTTGTCACCCAGGCTCCTTACCTGAACACAGGGCCGGATTGGGAACCAAAACTGGCCCCGGCAAGACCTCAGCCGTCCCCCAGGGAGGTTTCGGCCGATTTTGTTACAGGTGCCGATTTTGCAGCTATGCTGCAAAAACAGCCCTGTAACAAAAACAGCCCCCAGGGGCCCAAAATCTGCACCCACCCTACACCCACAACCACGCCCGGTGCCCGCTATGGCCAGTCCGGCCCTGCCTGAACATCTACCCAGACAAACTGCTGCTTTGTGCGAGTGCTTCCTTTTTTCTGAAAGTGGTCACTGTTTCATATTGGCCAAACAATCATTCTTCCTACTTTTTACTCTCTGCCTTATCCCTCCATGGAAGAGGAGCGACTTCACCTTCTGGACCCAAAAAGAGCTTTGTTGTTAGACCTTGAACGCACTGGAGAGTTCCAAGTGGAAGACCAACTCTTCTTAGGGTATATCAGACTGAAGAAAGGACGGGCCATGCAGAAGCAGACCATCTCATGCTCTGTACAGAGATTTGCTACTCATTGGCTAAGAAGCAGCCCCTAGAGGGTTTACGTGCTCAGTCCATCAGAGTTAAAGCAGGCACCACTGCGTTAGCACGTGGAATTCCGGTCCTGCACATCTCCAGGTGACAACATGGGCTCCCTTGCACATGTTCACCAAAATCTACTGCCTAGACAGTCTGGTCTGCATTTTGCCTGTTTGGTACTGCAGGATTTCCTCGTGTGAAATTGGTCAGTTTGGGGAGGTATTGCTTGGGCATCTATTCTAAGGTAAGGAATCTACAGCTAGAAGTCTCGGGTGAACAAGTTACTTACCTTAGGTAACTCCTTATTTTGTCTCTATCTGCAGATTCCTTACCATCCCACAAATCCTCCCCACTCTGCAAACGGATTTCTAGAGACAGCGATTTCCCCTTTGAGGGCCCTAGTTTTCCACACTAGTGGTCAGTATACTTCGTGGCTCTGTGCTTCTGGCGTTGAAAGTCACGAAAAGTAACTGACCCCAGCGCATCTGGGTGGCCCCTATATGGGCACAGGTTATATCATTTCCGATGTGGATGACGCCAACAATGCCACTTGGAGTGGAGCGACGACTCCTACCATCGTGCAGGGGTACTGCACATTAAAAATATCCGGATCCAGTCTGATGACTGGGAATAATTCTAAGGTGTGTCCTGCATGAAATTGATTTGACTTGAATTATGTTTTATTGAATCTGAATCTGACACTCTTACCTGTTTGTGTCGGCTCCAACGCCGGCTACGTTCCGTGTTATTGCCCAGTAAGGGCATCCAAAACAACACAGTGGTCCAGTACACTTAATTTAGATTAGTAAATTAATTACCAAGTTTTCTTTAGAAGTAATCCTTGGTATGGGTGAAACATTCATTCATAAATCAAGTATCAAAACAGAAATGGCAATTCAGCATGGTTGTTCTTTAAATCCTTTATTGGAGACTTCTTTTTTCAGACAAGGTAAAACCGTAGTCAACGTGTTTCGTCCTCGCGGACTTCAGGGCTACAAACAACATACATATATACAAAATTACTTTCCATAAATTTATTACATATATATTATACAGAAAAAATCAAAAATCCCTTTAATTTTTCAAACCTGTTCTTTTAGAAATTCATATTGCACTGAATTTTCTTATTAACACCCATATACACAGAACAGACTATATCTGGCATACCCTGAAATCCAATTCTATTTAGGAATTCATATTACATTACATTTGTTTATTAACACCGGTGTACACGGAAAAAATAATCGCAGAAATTAATATCAGATCCAGATAGAACTTTGAATATTCCTGCTGACATTGCCACTTTTCATATTATCTGAAATTACTTTATCCACAGTCATTTGCATAAGCATTGTTAACTTTTTCACTTCTTTTTAGTAGTTTTTAGTGTCCCTGGTGGGAAGGAACACCAAATCCATTTGTACCAACAATTTGATTTTACCTAGCATTTATGTAAAAGTAACAATTCTTACCAAAAAACAACAAAACACTCTGTTTCTTATCCTTGGTTGGATTTGTTTGTGTGGTGCAGTGTCTCCTTTTATAATGAGGCTATTTATTGTTTTATCTATTGAAGGCAATTGAAAAGAAAGCCCCATAGACTGTGTACATAAGAGACAAGGGGTTCTAAATTTAGAGCAAGTTTTTGTTTGTACCCGTTATCTTGTTTGATAGGTCTGAGTAATTGAAGGATGTTAAGCTTTCTTCGTGTCCCAAGTAATCAGTATAAGTGACATGAAGGTCCCGTCATTCCATTAGTGACACTATAATGGAAGGAGAGAAAGCCAAGTCCTTTAAGTTCTCATACCTAATGCAGGCCCGATGATTATGCATTCAAAATGAATGATAATTGCTATTCTCGTTAATTTTAAATATAAAGTGCATCATATTATTTCACTGCATGTGTAATCTTTAACTTTTGTCATCTTTTTAAAGATAACCCCTAAGTATTCAGTGATTTTCCTATTCTCATAGATTTACATGTTAACTGTTCAGTGTCTCCCTCTTTCCCTAAAAAAGGATCAATAAGGATCGTCCTCCAGTGCCCTGGTTTACTGAAAAACTGAAAATAGAGAAAGCCAAATGTAAGGCGCTGGAAAGAAGGTGGAGGAGGAACAATGCTTCCGACTCCAAAACTGTTTATAAAAAGGCCAAAAAAAGAATATCACAATCTTTGCAGGTCAGCTCGGGCCGAGTATATATCAACAACCATCTTTGGTGCTCTGAACTGCTCCAAAACAGTATTTATTTTGGCTCAGAAACCCAATCTATGCCCCCCCTCACTTAATAATTGGCAGTTCGAGGATCTTACTGCCTTCTTTGTCCAGAAAGTAGAAAAAATATACTCGGAAATGGGGAGTTCGCAGTGTGACAGCCACCCTCCACTGCAACTTACTAATTCCCCCAACCAGTATCCACACTGCCCTTAGCTGACAATACTCACCATGATCAGGATAGGGCACCTTGTGCACCTTCTAATAATCTGGACACATGGCCCTTACTAAACACAACTTCCTTTAAATGTCTTCTAGACAGCGTCAAATCAGGATCGCCCAAGGACCCTCTTCCTATCTCTGTGCTCAAGCAGTTTGAGCCACCATCTCTGCTTGTAATTATGGATCTTTTGATTGACTCCTTACAGGAAGCCACAGTTCCACCAGACTGGAAGCATGTCATGGTGCTCCCCCTTTTGAAGGCCAACGCGGATACCAATTTGTCCTCTAACTATCTAACTATCTGCCTATTTCTTTGTTGCCTGCCTTCTCTAAAAACTTTAGAGATACACATCTATGCTCAACCTTCTAATTTTGCAGAATGACAAAAGTTCCTTCACCCATCCCAATCGGGCTTTAGGGCCGGTTTGTCAAAGGAAACAACTCTACTTGGGGTAATGTAAAGACTGTCTCTTCACCTGGATGCTGGAGATATGGTAGCTCTTATTTTGCTGGACTTAAGCGCAGCATTCGACATTAGCGAAAAAATTAAGATCATTAGGCATCTGCGGTTCAGCTCTAAATTGGCTCATTTAATTTCCTGCCAACCGTACTTTCCAAGTCTTTTCACCAACAGCCAGCCCCGACACAATTCCTTCACCTTATGGGGTACCTCAGGGCTCCATTCTTAGCCCTTTACTATTCAATCTATACGTTAGACCTTTAGCCGATGTTGATGAAGATGCCGAGTTGTCCCTGTTCTCTTACGCGAACGACTCCCAGATTATCTTCTCTCTTTCTGTGGAGAATGCAGCGGAGTTTTCCCCCCCTCCAGCTGGGCTTGGGAAAAATTGCATCATTGCTGCAGGCTAATTACCTTAAGCTTCATAGAGAGAAGACTGAGGTCTTGATATTGGGTAAAAACCAAGCTCTCTGGGGCCCAGAACATTGGCCTAGTGAGATGGGTGCACCTCCACAACCCTCCTGTCAAGTACGTAATTTGGGTGTCCTCATTGATGACTCGCTAACTATGCTGAAACAAAATTTACTATAGACTTAGATAAGTACTATAAGTATTCTTCCAATGCCCAGCCGGACAATGGAATGTTTATTAAATCAATGTAAAGGTATGAGCAAAAAATAGAAGTACGAACAATTACAGAAGGTCACAGTCCTGTACCCAGCATGAAAGAAAAGAAATAAAGACAAAAGGTGTGAAACAAAAACAAATTATCAGGCAATAACTTAGGAGCGAAAGGGTGGATTGCATTTCATTACAAACTGAAGCAAGCACAAACCAACAGTAACCACAATAGGTTACTTGCGGCACTGTTTGAAAAGTCGACGTTTCGATCCCTAACTACTAATATACTGGGATAATCTTCAGGACTAATAATATAATTGCCTGGTTGTTATAATTCTAGCCTTATGTAGGCTATGCGGGTAAAAGCCAAGAGTACTTAGGGCAGTATTGGTCAAGATAGGCGGGTTCCCGCTATCATGCGCTAAATGGACGTAGGTTACTGAAGCCTCCCATCACGAGACTCACCAAAGCTCCATTGGAACCAAATCGCCACTGTTCGCGGTTACACTGATCTCCACATCCGAAGTCTGGCCCGCACGGGTACCTGGACCAACATAGAGTACAGATGATCCTAAACAATTCTAACAACAAGACATCCAATGAAGTACCACCCGCCTATCTTGACCAATACTGCCCGAAGTACACTTGGCTTTTACTCTCAAAGCCTACATAAGGCTAGAATTATAACAACCAGGCAATTATATTATTAGTCCTGAAGACGATCCCCGTATATTAGGAGCTAGGGATCGAAACGTCGACTTTTCAAACGGTGCCGCAAGTTAACCATTGAGTATATGTATTGTGGTTACTGTTGGTTTGTGCTTGCTTCAGTTTGTAATGAAATGCAAGCCACCATCTGCTCCAAAGTTATTGCCTGATAATTTGTTTTTGTCTCACACCTTTTGTCTTTAGTTCTTTTCTTTCATGCTGGGTACAGGACTGTGCCCTTCTGTAATTGTTCGTACTTCTATTTTTTGCTCATACCTTTACATTGATTTAATAAACATTCCATTGTCCGGCTGGGCATTGGAAGAATACTTATAGTACTTATCTAAGTCTATAGTAAATTTTGTTCCAGTATCGCTTGTCAGCTAAGGACCTTTGTTTTGTGAAAAAAGTACTTACCCGAGGTCCAAAGCTACCTTATCGGGTCCCCTTGTTTGTTAAACTGTGTCGCTAACTATGCAACTTCAAGCTGGCAGTCACATGTTTTACCATCCTGAAGTAGCTAAAAAATATAATTTGGATGCTGCCAGAGCTCACCCAGAGAATTGTAGTCCAGGCGCTAATCACCTCAAGACTTGACTACAGTAATATTCTCTGCCTAGGGTCCAACAAGGAGGTGACTCGCAGGCTGCAAGTAGTTCAGAACTCCGCTGCAAGATTACTTTGCCGGGTTCCTAGAGCCACCTCTGTCATATGCGGGACCTACACTGGTTCAGGGTTGAGAACCGAATTAAGTTAAAAGCCCTGAGCTACATGTTCTAAATCAAAATAGTGTAGCCCCTCAGTATCTGCAGTCTCTTGTCTGTCCTTATGTGTCTCCCAGATGCCTTCCCTCATCTACTCAAAGGAAATTCTCTGTGCCCAGAGTCAGACTATCTTGGATGGGTGGCAGATCGTTTGCATACCTCGGTCCCTCACTCTGGAATTCCCTTCCCACATCTATTTGGAACAAAACGGTGTATGTCCAATTTCGCAAATCATTAAAAACTTGTTTTTTTAACCAGTAATCCTTTTATCTGTTATACATTGTGTGGTCTGCCCTGCGCCGGGAAACCCTTTTAAGGTAGCTGTTGCGCCGTATAAATTTAAGTAATAATAATAATATTATTCTACTGTGTGTGTATAACAATTAAATATATAGACATTTTCTTGGTAGAACCCAAATGTTTAGTAAATGGGTTCACTCCACAACTATAGTTGAACACATTATTCAATTGTGTGCATTATCAGAAGTGCCACTAGCAAATTGGGTGCACGGAGTGGTGAAATGACCTACACTCTCCACTGCTATGTTACTAAGAAATATTATATAATAAAAAATCCGGGCAAAAACCAGAACTTCAACAAGAAAGCATTTGGTAGGTGGTACTGGCAACAGCTGCCCTTGCTACATTATAAATGCATTCTTTTGGAAAGAGGCAGATAAAAGTTTTCCTCAAACAGACACTAACACTGTTCCAATCGCATTAGATAAGGAGCCTTGAAAAAAACACTGTGGGCTGAGATTATGCCCCCTGCATAGAAAGTAACATTTCCATTTGTAAAAAAACAGATAGGATACTCCTCTCCAGCTGAGCTGGAGCGCTGTCATGTCCTTCTAAAGCAGGAATATTCAATTTACTTCTGAGCTGCATTCTGGCCGGCGTGAAAGCGTGGCATCCAATGTTCTTATGAGCATTGCAGCGGAGGGCTCAGTTTAAATAGCCAGCTTAATTAGCTGATTGCCTTCACCTGCATGTGTGTTGCAGAGAAGCCTCTATAACAAATTATTTTTCTGGGTGCCATATTGGAATGGCAATGGAAGTATCTAAAGACTAAAGAGTGGTGTTCATAGTACTTTAAGAAGGTGTTCAAATCCAATCACGGTGCGCGGGAGAGGATCCATTAGCTGCACCCGGCCGGCCATTTAATGCCAGGTGCAGCGCCGGAGTGAGCATTATAGGTATTGCGATGCTCTCGGCCACACGTATCGCTTTTAACATTTTAACATTTGTGACTTGTGCTGCATGAAATTGATTTGCCTTACTGCTATGTGTTATTGATTCTGAATCCGATGCTTACCTGTTTGTGTAGGGCCCAACGCCAGCTACTTACCCTGTTCTAGCCCAGTAGGGGCATCCAATCACGGTGGAGGGGGGGGGGGGGGGGGGAGTCATTAGCTGCACTCCATTTATTACCGCCCGCAGCACGGGAGCGCTGAAGGCGCACCAAAGGCAAGCCCGTTTGCCTCCATTTGTGTCCGTCCGGGGCCAGGGGCCAGTCCGCATGCCCAAATTTTAAACTACTCGATGACTAAACTAAAACAATGGCACTCTAAAGATTACCCACTTAATCCCACCGCTCGCTCCAAACTATTAAAGCTGGGGATTATGCAAATCGGGGATTTCCTCCCTGAACTCAACCTACTGCCTCCCATGGAAGATATCAACCAGAAGCATGATAGTCCTAGGACGACCGAATTAACAATATTATATTTGAATAGTAAGTCCTTGGTAAAATATCAAGTGGACATATTTCATCTTCTGGATTTAGCCAAACCAGACATACTTCTGTTAACTGAAGCGTGGTTCTCGCATGAGTCCTATCCTGACATTCTGGCCTCTCTCCCCAACAATTACTACCTTCTCCAGGCCATCCGTCCCTTAGTGAAAATAGGAGGAGGAGTGGCCGCCATAATTCATAAAGGGCTGAAGTTCACCTCCCTCACTGCGCTAGATATCACCTCTGTGGAAAACGTAGTTATTAAACTTGACACTGCCCTTATCCCTCTAGTCTGTGTACTGCTGTATAGCACCCCCCATAATATGCCTCTCTTCCCCCAATTATTGGGGGAACAAATGTCACACCTAGTAATTAACCATACCAAAATATTGCTGATTGGCGATTTTGATTACTGGGCCAATGACACAACGGGTGCCCCATGCTCATAAGAACTGACCGACTTACTTAATGGACTGAACTGCGTCCAACATGTGACATCTCCCACCCTTATAAAAGGACATATCATTGATCAAATATGGACTTCCAAACTCAGTGTCCCCTTGCACCTTATGCGACCATTTCCTAATAAACTTTTCTTTCAGTAACCGGATAATACCCAAACCTCCAGCTAAGGAGGGGCTAATGGCAAGGAATTGAAACCACACTGATATCAATGCTTTTTGTAACTTGTTGGTGGCCACGGTACCCACTAATCAGATCTCTGACTCAAGTGAAGAAAATAATAAATCATGGCTGACAGCAGCTAGTAATATCCAAACCCCTCTTAGGAAACTCAAAATAGCCAAGTGCCATGATGTCCAGAGCTGGTTCTCAGAAGATCTAAAACTCCAAAAACTAGCCCTGCACTGAACTGAACGTATCTGGAGGCAGAATTACTCTTCAGACAAAAAAAGACAGCTACCAAGCGCCACTTAAACAATACAAAAATCTATCTTACAATCTAAAGCTTCATACTGCTGTAATAAGATCCTGAATTCCACAAACAAATCGAAAGAAATAGTTGCAATTTTTAATGAGCTCTCTAATCCAGATAGTTAAAGCAAAACTAGCTCCTACCCAGTCACTTTGTAACTCTCTGAATGCTTTTTTTATTGATAAAATCACTACTATTAAAGCTAGCATCCCTGTTAACCCTCCCCTTGACGCTCCATCGGCGGTCGTCAGAAACCCCCACTCTGTATCGATTTCCCCCAATTAGCAGAGATGCCTTTTTAAACCTACTGATCAAAGCAAAGCCTGGATCTCCTGCCGACAGCTGCCCCCCTCATATTCCGAGGGAAGATTTTCCGTATGCCCTGCCCTCACTCCTGAATGATTCACTAAATCAGGGCTCCGTTCCCAGAGCCTTAAAAAAGCAGTATTAGTCCCCCTTATTAAACAAAACTGTTGCAGACCCTTTGGTCCAGCTGAATCATCCTCCCATCTCCCCTTCTTAGCTAAGGTGTTGGGCACCCATGTGGCGAACTGCCTCTGCTCTTTCATCGAGCAATCTCAATTCCTTGATACTCACCAAGCAGGCTTCTGCCCTTCCCAT
Source organism: Lissotriton vulgaris (assembly GCF_964263255.1). NCBI lineage: Eukaryota > Metazoa > Chordata > Amphibia > Caudata > Salamandridae > Lissotriton > Lissotriton vulgaris. Next base: position 267,973,474 of record NC_141699.1, on the reverse strand, counting down.
TCAACTGAGGCAGTAATCCTGACCGTTTTAGACAAATTGAGGAAAGAAGCTGATAAGCCTACTACCCAAGCCCTGGTGTTCCTTGACCTATCTGTGGCTTTTGACACAGTCAGCCACAACATTTTGGTAGACCGTGTCAGGGACGCAGGAATTCAGATCTGCCCTCAGATGGCTTACGTCTTTCTTTGATGGTCGTTTCCAGGCAGTCTCCCTCTCCCATTTAAAAGTGCCTAATATCACATTGACCTATGGTGTGCCACAGGGATTTTCATTATTCCCGCATTTATTCAGTTTGTATCTTCGCCCACTAATTAATAATACTAATAGCATTTATACAGAGCAACAGCTTCCTCCATAGACGTGTCCCGACGCCACAGCGGAAATCAGGTAGCGCTAATCTTGGCTAAAAGGCCAGGTCTTAAGGATCTGTCTGAACTCTCGTTCGGTATCAAAACCACGCATATATGCTGTCAGGGCATTCCATAACTTGTCTGTCCTCACGGTGAAGGATCTGCCTCCTATCTGATCTTAAAGTGCATTGGGATTACTGAGATATCTAGGCCTCTTGTTATGTAGTGCACGATGGGCTAAGGTTAAGGATTTTAATTCAATTCTTTCTGAAACTGTGAGCCAGTGCAGTGGCCCGATATGGGGGGAGATAAGGTGGCGGAATGGTACCTGATGTATGAGCCTTGCTGTCCCATTTTGTAGCACCTGAAGTCTATGAATCAAATAAGCAGGTAGCCCAAGATACAGACTGTTCGCATAGTCCAGCTGAGATGTCACTGTGGCATGGACTACGACCCTGCAACTTTTTTCTGGTAGAAGGTGCAGGAATTTCCTAAGGCTTTTTAGTTTCCAGAAGCAGAACAACGTGATGTGCAGGACTTGAGTTATGAAGGAAAGGTCCCAGTCCCGCTTAATGCCCAAGTTCCTTGTGTAATTTGCTGGGACTCGGGGGAGCATAGTTCCTCTGGCCACCAAAGTCCAGCAGACAGTGGTGAGACCCGGCCACAAAAAGGTCCTCGGTCTTAATTGCATTCAGTTTTAGTTTGCTCTGGTTCATCCAGCATGTGAATTCCTTTCAACACCCCGATAATCTGGCAAACAAATCCTCAAAGTGGTTATTAAATGAAAACACCAGCTGGATGTCATCAGCGTAAGAAAATGCTTTCACTTCCTAGGTGTTGATAATTGTAAAGAGGGGTGCCAGGTAAATATTAAAAAGGAAAGGGCTGAGGGCAGAGCCCTCTCGCACGCCACCCCATAATGGCTTATGGTCTGATTGATGCGGTTGAAGAAAGACTCTTTGTGATCGATCTGTGCGGTAGGACCGAATCCAAGCAAGAACTGTGTCCTCTAGCCCTACCTGTTGGAGTCTTTCCAGAAGAATGTTGTGGGCGACTGTGTCAAAGGATGCGACAAATCTAAAAGGATCAGCATCGCGGATGCGCCTGCATCTACCGACATTCTCACTGACTCCCCCACCTCCACCAGAGCTGTCTCAGTACTGTAACTTGATTGAACACCAAACTGAGTATCCTGTAAGATGTCCTGATCATCTATAAAATTGGCTAGTTGCCGTTGGACCAATTTCTCCAACATATTAGCGGGTGCAGGTAACAGTGAGATATGGTGGTAGTTGCCAAGCTCCTTGGGATCTGCATTCGTTTTTTTCAGCAATGTGAGCAAGAAAGCTTGCTTCCAAATATCCGGGAAGATGCCAGAAGATAGCAATGTATTCGGTTTAAAGCTGAATTGATCTAGGGAGCCAATGATCTTAATAGCTTGGGTGGGCAGGGGTCTGACGAGGAACCTGACTTGCTTTTTACTATTTCAGCCAAGGATTCCTGGAGGGATATAGGGTAGAACTCTGAGAGGGTTCCACTGGATTTGACCTTGTCCCCTACTTGAGGTGCCGCCGTATGCTCTCCATCCTTAAAGGAGGCATAGACTTTCCTGATTTTCTCATCAAAGAAGTTCGAGAGGTCCCTGCATAGGCACGGGGAGGACAGAATCTTTTCCTCCAGAGGTGATAGACTGGTGAAGGATCTTACGATCCTAAAGATCTCTTTACTCGTAATCTCTGCACTTTCAATGTGCCGGATTAAGAATTCTCTTCTAGCTGCCCTCATCATTTTTCGGACTTTATTTAAGACTTCCTTATATGCTATCATGGTCTCTGTGTAGTAGTCTTTCCTCCAAAGCCGTTCGAGTCTTTTACACCTAATCTCATCAGTTCTAAGCTCCTTCGAGAACCAAGGGGCTGATGGAGACTCTCTCGTGGTTCTCACCGCTCTGAGGAGCCACTGTATTCAGGGTAGAGGTAATCCTTAAATTGAACCCGCCTGCGTCCTCATTCGGATTACCCGTACTCTGTGGTCCTTTTGCTAGGAGCACAGGGTCTAAGCGATCAGTTGTAGCCTTTTTCCAATATTTTCTCAGCACCGTCTGTTTACTTCCCTCACGCTGTGTAATCCCCAAGCTGAATAAGAAAGGGACCATATGGTGGTCCGTCCATGCCAGCCAAAGGGGAGCCTCAACCCTCTTAGTCGGGATCCTAGAGAAAATATGGTCCAGAGTATGGCCTGTTCTGTGTCTGGGGGCGTTTACATGTAGAGTGAGGTTAGCTCCACTAAGTGACCTTACTAGCTGAGAGGCCTGTGGGCAAGTGGGATCACCCGCATAGAGATTAAAATCACCAAGGGCTATGAAATTAGCATACTGTAACAATTTCTGAGCGATCAGGTTGCATAATTCAGTCTCTAGAAGAAAGAATGTGCGTACCTTTTTTTACTCAGATGACTAACAATAGATTTTTACCATTGATAACACCCCTGACTCCATCCTTAATTTCTAGACAACGATGCTACATATACGTAACTGGATGAACAGTAATCATCTATAATTGAAGCCTGACAAAACAGAACTGATCTTAGTTGGTGACTCTTACAATTCCTTGAATTCGAAATTCTGGCCTGCCGAGTTTGGAACACCTTCCTGTCCATCCTCCTCAACCAAGAGTCTTGGTTTTACAATCAGTAGTGACCTTTCTCTGAAGTCCCAGATTGGGACGTAGTCTCCACCTGCTTCTTCCAGCTTCGGAAGAACTGGAAAATCAGCAGATTTCTTACCACAGAACCCCTTATACAAGTTGTTTAGGTCTCGCACCTGGCCACGCAGTGCGAAAGCGTTGTCGCCAGCGAGATCTATTGTTGCTGACTTGCCTCGGAAGGGGGACAGGAGATGGGCACGCGCAGGTCGCATGGAGGTCGTGAACGCGCCTGTGAACATGCACATAGCGTGATGTGCCCATCTCCTGTCCCCCTTCCGTCCTCGCAAGCCTCATACAGAGTTACTTTCACTTCCCCCCCGTCGGCTCCATTGCCCTTCAAGGCGCACCAAAGTGCTCCTCTCCGGCTATCACAGCACACCTTGGCATCATTTACAAGTACTCACAACACCCCTGATCAGCAGCAGCAGCACCTCTGGGGGTTCTTACCTCCGAGTAATACAGGTGCCATGTTTCCCTGCCTTGGGCGCCCTGGCGGCCCCCTCCCTAGGCTGCATGTGCTGCGCAGTACCCATGAGTGTGACGAAGTCTGCAGGCGCCGTCACTAAGCACGAGCCACAGGCCACGCCGATGTGCACGCTCACGGTGCTCCTACACTTTCCCTTGTACACAATTCGACAGACACGTCGGTTTTGCATTTCTGACCCAGGAGTACAAAAATGAAGCAACAACCACCAGTAGTATAGCTACATGCTTGTACGAACGAAAGCGGGAACAATCTGAGGGGAGAAGGCAGTTTATCACAGATACAAAGCCAAGAAGACTCAGCTTTCTTCTGAAGGTGGGGCTCTTACGCACTTTGACAAGCAGATGAGGGGCACGGGGACTGTTGTGGGCGGGAGGCGGTGGAAGAGTGTCAGGAGGAGGCTTTGTATGGTGCGCGGATGCAGCCTCGTGTGGGAGTGACTGACTAGGATCGAATTCTGTGGAGACTGCCCGACGCAATCATCGGTTTGCGTGGTCAGGATGAGTTCCGGTGATGGTGGTCTGCTCTGCTTGTCCGAGAACGCTACAAAAGAGCTGCATTTGCCTCCTCCTCCTACCAGTTGGCATGAGCACCAGTTGCACCTCACAAAGGACACATTTATTTTTAGTAAGCATGGAGAGATTAAGTGATCTGCCCACAATCACAGGGTGTTGAACTGATGCAGAGACTCGAACCTGACTCCAAAATTCCAAAGTCGGCAGCTCATATGCACATTGGATTAGATGTCGCATCCGGGCATGTTTATGTTGGGTGTTTCCGCCTTACCGCGGCACTAGAAAGCCATGAGCACAATTCTACATATAATAATAAAATAACAAGCACAGTACTAGTTTCTTATGAAATGCATGCAGTTCTTCACATGTTATGCTTTTAATCAGGTGCCGCTTTGTCCGTGAGCGTTCAGCGCCATGTGAACGCTTTATCTTTTGCACGTACTTTGCTCCCCAGAGCACCTGGAAGTGATGAGTCCAAGTAAGTGAGTCAGTCGGGCCAACGTACTTTAGGTCCAGCTAGGACTGCCAGATCACTCCACAGTCGCCACACACGACACCTCGTTTCCCATCCTGGGGAAGCAGAACCATTCTGTCCTGCCCCAGCCATGCACGTGCCCAGAAGGGGAGCATGCAGACGTGTTCCGCAAATCTGCACTGTCCGCAGCACACGCTACTCGCTGAGATCTGGACAGCAGAGTTCGGAAGAACAGAACGAGTGGTCACTGCCCCACTTTGCGCAGGGGTTCGGCCAGCGACAGCGCTGCTGTTGATATGGGCTCTTTCTGGGTGCCGAACGTGATCATGGTATGACTCATGTACTTTCTGCTAATAAATGCTAACGTTCCTCGTTTTACTGAAGAAAAAACATGATTTTATTAAAGACACAGCTACATGTTATCCCACCTTTCTCTTTTAAACAATCCTAAAAGGATAGCTTACCCTCTTCTTTTTTTCTTATATATTTCTTTTCCGTAGTTTCGCTAGTTAAGTTGAGGCTAGCAGAGCAATATCGATTGCAGTTTGTTCCTACCTCGAGGTTGTTTGATAGTGACTAAATTACCGTATCTCTAGAGATTTTTCAGATTTTTTTCAAACCAGTAATCAGAATTGGCTAGTTCAATCTGAAGTATTTTCTGACCGCATCACGAGCTAAGATCTGTACCTCAGGAGTGTCAGCAGTTCATTACCTCGCGCTGTCTGAAGCTGTACTTTTTCAGCAGTTAAGATTGCTACACAAATACCGATTCAAAGACACCCGTAGCATAATATAGCCGAGATATCCAAGAAAGCCATTCAACTACAAACAGAGAGAGAAAGGCAGGAAACAGAGAATGGAGGTGGAAAATAAAGATAGGAAAATAGTGGGGAAGGGAGAAAGAGATTAACAAGTATTTACAATGCAATGGTTTTGCCTTTGTTAAAGTTAGAGCTATTGGCATTGCTCTTGACATTATTTTTATTTAGGTTTTTTTTAACATAAATAAATGGCATTGTCATTTACAATAGCAGGGCAGGGCACAGGGAAGGGGGGGCGAGGAGAGACGAAGGAGAGCTGCGAGCTCAGGGAAGGGGGGCCGAGGAGAGACGAAGGAGAGCTGCGGGCTCAGGGAAGGGGGGCGAGGAGAGACGAAGGAGAGCTGCGGGCTCTTGTTGTAATGCTTGCATGGATGAGTTGGTGGATGCATGGATGGGTGCATGCATGGATGGGTGTATGGATAGATGCATGGATGGGTGGATGGATAGATGCATATATACAGCCAATCCCTCAACAATTTATGCAATCCACCAACCAACAACCCATCCATGCATCCGCCCATACATCCATGCATCATGCATACATCCATCCATCCACCCACTGCGTCCCACTCCGACCCCTCTAAATATAACTAATTTTTTCTGTATATAGAGATGACTGTATTCACTAGTATATGCAGTAGACCTTTCTACTCTAACATTCCTATGTGACTCTTGCAGTACATCTATTCATATCCCTTCTATATGTATATAGAAATATAACGAGAATCAACAGTCTCTTCTTTGTGTGACTACATCTAGTACATTTCAATTGTTTTCCTGTTTGTATCTTTTACTTAACGCATGTAAATCAAGGTCCTTAGGTTTGGCAACTGGTTCTTATGTAAAGCGCTCTGACACCTTCGGGTAAAGTTTGCGCTACATAAAATCACATTAAATAAAACTTTACCCCACAAATCCAACCATCCATTTGTGCCTAGGCTTACATTTTACGGCCTCGAAGCACACAGAGAAGGGACAGTTTACTAAGTCGAGGCTTTGTAGGGTGCATGGCAGGGGACAGTTTTAGGCGCCAAGGGAGGGTAGGGAGCAGAGTCAGAGTACTTCATGGAGGTAGGGGGCAGGGGGGATGATTCTAAGGGTGGGCAGAATGGCACAAAACACTAGGCAGACAGAGGGCAGAAGGACCCAAAAACTACGGGGGGATGATTGTAACGGAGGGCAGAACGGCACAAAACACCAGGCAGACAGATGGAAGAAGGACACAACAAGCCACGACACAGAGCAGCATTAATTATCATAAATACCTGTAACCTAAAAAAAAACAATTCCAGCACAAGAGGCATTCAGGCATTCCTCCCAAGGCAGCACACATCCAGACCCCATCACCAACCCATATACAGGACTCTGATAACCGGAATCATACTGACAGCACTTGCCCCGTGCACTTGACCATTCCCCCTCGCCCTCCAGTATTACACACATTTATAGACACTCCAACCTCTCAATGTGCGAGACTATCACGGGCGCTAGTGCAGAAGGAATCCTCTTACATGAAAGGGCGTATAGAGCACCAGGGCACACAGCTTGAACGACCAGCCCCTCTCACAACACTGGGATGAATTGCCACCTTTCTCACAGTCAGGGCCGATCTTGGGCGAGCTGGGCCCAGGGCCGGGGCGCCAATACTCCGAGGGGTGCAGCCGGGAGCTGCAACTTAATGTCATGCAGAGAGCAGCTTGTCCATCCCACTTGGTCTCAAAAGTGTCTAGTTTAAGACTTTGTAATTAGCCTTCCTTTAAGGCACCTCATCAACCCCATGTCCTCCCTCCAAGCATCCTCACAGCTCAAGGACACCCGCCCCCACAACAAACATTGTCCTTCTGCCCAGGGTTACTGTCCCGGCCCTAAAGGGCAGGCCCTGTGAGTCACATGGCAAGTTAGAGGCTACCAACCACAGCCTCACCTCCCCTCACACCACCAGCAGCCAGACGCAACGGCCGCCGCCCCCACAACAAACACACCAAATTGTATTTCCGCCCAGGGCGCTGTCCAGGTCAATCCGATTTAGGACCGGCTACCAACTAGGACTGAACGCCAGAACAACTCCACGCTCCCTTGAAATAATATACTATGAACATAGATGGCAGCTCTGCACCGGTCTAACGAGGGCATGCGTGTTTGCCGTCCGCTTTGCCATGAAAAGGCGCAGCAACGTTAGCGATATAATTAGGTCTCAGCGGGGACTCCGAAGTTGCAGTTCCAGCGATTGGCAAGTTTTCCTCAGCTGTCCGTGATTGGCTGCTTGCCGGCAGTAACTTGTCCTTCAGTGGCCTATGAAGGGGCTGTTCATCTTTGTTTCACCAATGGCGGGAGGCTCCTGGGACAATCAAGCTGCTCTCCCTGCAGCCAAGGGCGAGTGAGTGAACAGAACGGAATATCTGTGCACCGAGGGCGGTGGTAAGGCGGGCTGCCCCGCCCACCTTGACAGCCTGAAAGCCTGCCTCAGACTTTATTGCTGCCTGTCAATTTGTAACTGTGGCGTTCAAAATTGGTTTCTGTTAGTAAAATAAGACAAGCAGTGAAAAGTGCTCGTAACACTGAAAGAAACGTGGTGAACGTGAGAGGGTGTACTCGGAATCACCGAGGTTAATGGTGGGGAAAAAAATTCAAGCCAATGGGATGAGGAGAGGGCGGGACTTAAAAAAAGACCCAGAAACGCCCCCAAATCGCGTTCTGACGGGGAAAGAGTGATTGACAACTATGTCTTCCAATGGCTAGCTTCCATTTATGGAGCTAGCCAATGGAAGAAGGGGCGGGTTCAAGTCCCCAATACTGAGATAATATTAAATTTCGCCTGCGCGAGCACTGCTACGCAGTGCTACGGCCAGGCGAAACCTAAAAAAGGCCTGCGTATGAAGGAGCAGGTCCTGCCGTGATTGCTGATGAACAATGGCGCTGCTGGGTGAAGTGTGCGAGTGCATCTGCACAAGGAACAGTTTAAGGAATGTAGAGGCTGGGGGCATGGGAAAAGAATATGCTTGCTGGCGCTTCGTGCTACTGCCTGATGCGTGCGAACGTGCATGGAGGGTCGTGTGGGTGGGCGAAGAAATCCGGTGCCAAATTAAATATGCGTGTGGTAATTATGAAAGAGGGCACGTGCTAAACATAAAGGCAGCGCCCGTGTACGTCATAGCTATGTGCTGCGGCCTATAAAGTGTCTGCTGTTGCTAGTCATTACAATGACATTTAAAAAAGTAGTCCACAAAGGAACCAATAAACGATTACAGAGTAAGTAAACTGTACTTAGTCTGTGCTGCTTCCTCCAAAATCGGAAGTGACGTATTGCATCCATAGCCAACCATAAGCCTGCTAACAAAAGCAATGCCACAGTTAACCAATGGCAAGTGGCAGGAGAAGTTACCCTCGATATTGTATTTACTACAGGTCTTGCGACAACTGCGCTGTCTATGCGAGACCTAACAATTGGGGCTTACACAGTAAGAAAGGTCAGTGAGCAGCATGAAATACTAAATAAATAATAACAAGAAAAAGCGAGAAAGAGAAGAGAAGAGACAGATGCCAGACCTTAATACAGCGACGTCATACAGAGGTCACGGCCCTACTCTCAAAATGTTGGCTTCAAGTTTTCTTCATCAGGAATATAAATATGTTCAGAATCTAAGATGACATGTATCAAAATTACCAAAATAAAAAGTGCATATGTCGACAATGAACATCAAAGGAAGAGTTCCAAAATAAAAATGACCTAAACAATAAAGACGCAAATGTACAATGAGGTAAATACTCCAGGCAGCAACTCTGGAGTGCTCCGAGAATTGCCCCTGGTATCCCTGGTGTTAGACTTGTGCAAAAGGTTTGTTACATTAGAGCAATTTAGAGCATTCCACATTATGCAAATTCCATGACATTTCAGAAATTACACTAGTTTACAATTTCTTAGACTTTTTTGCCACAGGAACTTGGGGGGCAGAAAGTGTATCACAGTAGACTGGTTCGAGCAGACACGTTTTTTCGCTCCAGACATTTTGTGCTAGTTTCTTGAGTGACTTTTGAAGACAATGTATACCCTTATGTTTAATTTTCGCTCGAGGCACCCCAGAGTGCATTTCATAAAATGTCGGTGTAAGGCCTGGAAGGTCTGAGCAGCTGACAGGAATCCCATCGCATCAGTCTAGGGTCCAATGGTCAGCATAGGAGGGCCTTGCACCCAGAGTGCCTGGTTTGAAAGAGGAGTGGGCCAGGCGGATGGGTGGGCATGGCTGACGTCTGCCTGAGCCAGATGACCAGCAGTTTGAAGTTAGATCTTCCATAGAGACAGTGTCAGAGAATGCATCTATTCATGCAATTTCCGACACCCTGAGAGGCGCTTCCTGGACAAGTCCCATCCTCCAAAGGGTATCCCAGGCAGGTCCTTGGGAGGATGAGCAACAGGTGCAGCCTGACATGCTTCCTGGTGATCCATGGAGCTAGTGTACACTCCCTAGGCCTTCTGCGGGGTCAGTCCATTGCCTTTTGTCGAGGCTGGGTGCAGTCCTGTAGCCTAGGTCTGCTAGGCATCATCTAGACACCCTAGAGTAAGGCATCACAAATAGCCCACTCCACATATGTGTTCCCTGAAGAAGGGACACAAGGGAGAGTTCCCTCCTAAAGACCCCAAAAGACACAGCCTCACCCATGTGGCTATTTCCAATCCCCCTCACCCATGGGAGCCCCCACCATCAGGGATGCATCAGAGCCGATGAAATGAAGCAGCCCGGAGACCCCAGAAAGTGTAATAACCATGGGGGGCGCAGGTGAAGCCGTGACCCATTATCCAGCACCCTATGCTATGTGTCATAAAACCTCTCAGGCGGTTACACTGAATGAGTACTTGTGTCCTTGTGCAAATGGGATATGACGTATGACGTATGCCACTGTTGGTTCATGAGGGCAGGCTAACCCTAATAATGAGACCACCTTTCTGTGGGTGTCCTGGAGAGTTCCAAGCCTGCATTCATAGATTACGAGTTTTTTGATGTTGATGGGTTTATGGAACATGTCAGGAGTCACTTAGGGGCGTATTTATGAGAAAGTCTGGCAGCTCAGAGCAGCAAGTCACCTTGCTCTGCTGTGTGACAGGGAAAGGGCGAGAATGTGCTGCATTTAAAGGAACACAGCACATTCCTGCCTTTGTTCCTGCGCTGGTACCATTTTGGCAAGATGCAAGGGAGCCTGTGTAGCAAGCAGGATTGTTTTTGCGCAGGAAAGGACACCTTCCTGCAGAAAAACAATCCTGCGAGGCATATTCCTCTTTCATCCTGCGAGGTATATTCCTCTTTCATCCTGTGTGCTCCAGAATGCAACACATATAGAAAGAGGAAGTAACGAGAAGACATAAAGATACGTCTCCTTGTTGCTCCTCCCCTGGGAAGGGGCATCTTTTTGATGCAATCTTAGGTGAACCACTTTTGGTAAATCTGGGAATGGATCAAAGACCATGGGTGTCACGTGGGAACTCCCACGCAACACCCATGGAACGCCTTCCCAGGCAGAGTAACGCAACGCAGCGATTTGTGCTGTGTTTGCTTTAGTCCAGATTTATGAAGCCACTCAGGGTGGCCTTCCGTGGCTTCATAAATCGCATTTTGGACTTGTCGCGCTTGCACCATGTTGCGTGGTGCAAGAGCGACGATATATAGGAAGACACGCAAGGCCACGTTGCGTGGCCCTAAGTGGCTTCATAAATCTTGGGTAAAGCAACGCAGCGCAGATTGCTGCTTCGCCTCACTCTGCGCCAGGGAGCGTTCCTTGGGTGATGTGTGGGTGTGCCCACGCAACATCCATGGATTTCAATGTATTTCTAGTTTCACCAGAAGGGGCGGACCTGGGAATGCGCCAAAAGCCTACACCTTCCCAGGGGAGGCGTAATGAGGAGAAATATGTTTCTTTCGCCTCATTTCTTCCATTGTTGATGGGTGCTACATGCAGCACACACAGAAATAGAAAAATTCCTCTGTGGATTGCTTTCGTGCAGGATTGTGTCCCTCCCTGCACAAAAACAATCCTGCATGCGATACAGACACCCTTGCACCACGGAGCAACGGTCCCCGAGTTGGCGCTAGGCTGCAAAACGACGCCAGCGCATGGAAATGGCAGGAATGAGCCATATTCATTTAAATTCTGCACCTTCCCGCCCTTTCCTTGTCATCCAGTACAGTTAGGTGACTTGCTGCGCTGCACTGTGCGATAAGCTCATAAACATGCCCCTTAGTTTCTATGGCTGAGGTAAAGACCTTCAGACAGACTTGAGGAAATGAAACCCTGCACAGTAGGCTGTTCTTGCTGGATGCACCACTGAGGGACGGCCTTGCCCTGACACCATTTGGTTGAAATGATGAGTCACGGATCCAGGTGGGCTTGCCCTGACACCCTTTGGTTGAAATGATGAGTCACGGATCCAGGTGGGCTTGCCCTGACACCATTTTGTTGAAATGATGAGTCACGGATCCAGGTGGGCTTGCCCTGACACCCTTTGGTTGAAATGATGAGTCACAGATCCAGGTGGGCTTGCCCTGACACCATTTGGTTGAAATGATGAGTCACGGATCCATGTGTGTGCCCTGTAGGTTCCCTTGCACTGTAAAAATGCGCTCCAAAGCATCACATCCTTTAGGACAGACCGCAGCGCGTAACCCCCCTGGGTGTGGGGGGTCCTGTTTCCCAAGCACTGGCATCCTCTGTCAAACCACAGTCACGACACGCGCCACTTCCTTTTTCTGACATTTCTTTACCCTGCCCAGTTACCTAAAACGCTTCCCTGTGCCGCGGCTAGTAGTCACTTGGACTCAATAGCCCTCGGCAGCATCGGCTGGAAGCCTTCCACGAGCGGACATCCTTTCATCGGCTGGAAGCCCTCAGCGAGCGGGACATCCTTTCATCGGCTGGAAGCCCTCAGCGAGCGGGACATCCTTTCATCGGCTGGAAGCCCTCAGCGAGCGGGACATCCTTTGGAGAAAGGTAAATAATTGAGTATTGCATCCGCCTGTATTAGAACAGCTCAGGGGGTGAGGGCGTCTGCTGTAAACATCTGTTCGGATCCTGTCACCTTACGCTTTCCTCAGTGCCGCTCAGCAAGTTGAGAGCCTGCTGCTGACGTCCTCTGCACCCTTCACGTATTTGAACCCATGCATCGGTCAGTTCAGCCTTCCATCCTTCCGTGGTCGGTACGCTAAGGAGCATTGCATGGGGCAAGGGCAACCCTGCTGGTTAAAGTTCTCAGAACGTTTGACATGAAACACAAGTTGTTATTATGCCTGCAGTGTGGCAAACACAGACGTTCATCATTGTAGAGTTGATCTAAAGACCTCTATTGACCTCGGTGATAGTAACTTCTTCCGTAGCATCACTTAGCTGGAACATGGTGGAAAAAAACTCACTGTGAACTCCATGTGAAGCCCAATACAGAAGTATTAGTATTGTTGTTGTTTTTGTTGTATTACCTCTCCATTCATTTCATCATCATCATCCTTGTTTCACTGTTGCTGGCTCCATGGAGACCGCGAGGCTGTGGTGAAAGTCCTCCGATGCAAGTAGCCAGAGTCGACTTCACACCGTTCTTCCTTCAATCATTGCGGAGCCTGTTGCAACTGCATTGCTGAGTTGTGGGGGATTGCACCCGAGGTGGGCTTACGCCTTCCGCCCCTGCACAGCTGAAGTATTTTCGATGGGTCGAAGAGCACGGAAATATATCTAGAAATCTGCACCGTATTTTCTGATCTGCAAACCCCGAGGCTGTCCCCTTGTGTGTGAGGAGTGGTGCAAACCCCGTGTCAAGGAATACTGAGTGCACCGGGTGGAGGCTGAGGTGTGAACTTCCATTGATCGCACCTCAGAGTTGCAGTCAGCTGCTTAACAAACACGCATTGACAAAGCCAATGGCATTTGCTTTTTTTTAAAATGAGAGGATTTTTTTCATGCATCACTAACAGTGCAAGCGTCCCTCATACATTGAACATACACAACACAACAGCAGTTTAGCGAGCATACAAGGTCGAGGGGCCAAGAGGGTGAACATAGAAAAGGGACAAAACAGGAGAAGGGGCACACTAGGGAAAAGGTACATTTCAACCTTTATAGGTCTGCTTTAGCAGTGCATCTGTAGCCCTACCTTATGTAACAAGCAAAAAAAAAAAGCAAGCACTCACCTGGACTTCTTCCGGTGCTGTCAATGCCGGACCAGATTCGGGGGCGTTCCCGAGGGCTTTTGGCTGACGTAGTGTGACGTCGCCAAAAGCCAAAAATTCTCGGGAACGCCCCCGAATCTGGTCCGGGAGTGACGGACAGAGCCGTCTCCCAATGGCTAGCCTCCATTTATGGAGCTAGCCAATGGGAGGCTGGGGAGGGACCATGCCCCACATACTATATATCAATAGGTTTTTGCCTAGCGAAACGATGCTTTCGCATCGTTTACGCCAGTCAAAACCTAAAAAGAACCCACAAGAGTGAAACACAGGAAGTGTAGGGATTTGTAACCTCCCACTAGGACTGGCCCTTTTACTTCTGTTGTTACTCGGTCTGTTATTTAGTCTGTAAGCACTATTTATTTTCTTAGTGAGTTTTGTCTTACTGCAGGCACAATGTGCTTTGCAGCAACATTCAGCGCACTATTTGCGCTTTCACTTTCCAAGCAGCTGGGACCGTGACAGACACTTCTTTGCAATGCAAAAGGTTTCGCATTTAGGAGAGTCTGACCTATTGGCAAGATAAATGACAATAGCTTAAACTCCCGCAAATTCGAAACCTATTGCTTTGCAAATATACTTTTTTTGGGGTTGTTTCCAAGCACTCCATGCCAAGCTTGCACTTAATAGAGGCCACGCCCCTTTCTTTGAACAAGCTGATTCTGAAGAAAGGGGCTTGGCCGCAATGAAAATGAAAGCGCTGTTTGGGGCACTTTTACAAAAAATGCATTTGTTTTCAAACTAATGCTTTTTTGGTAAAAACGCCCCATACGGAGCTTTCACTTTAACGGCGGCTGCACCCCTTTCTGTAGACACGATTTGTCTAAAAAAAAAAGTGGTTTGGCCTCCATTCATGTGCAAGCGCAGCATGGGGCGCTTAAAAACTGAAAATATTTGCAATTCAATAGGTTTTGCATTTGCGAAAATTTAAGTTAGTTATCTCTGGTCATCTCTCATATAAGTTATACCAATTCACTCTATTTCGATTTCCCAATATACTTAAGGAAAAGACTACAGCTTTTGTAAAACCAGGCAGCTAGACTGATGTATCATACTGAGATGACAACACGCCACCCTTCTAATGAGAAAGCTACACTGGCTCCCAGTAACACAACGTTGTGCATTTAAAATTGTGTCTCTCGTCTTCAAATCTCTTTATGGTACTTGCCCCGAATTAGTTTTTGATCTGATCCAGAGGTAAAGTCCTGTACCCAATTTGCGCTCGAGCCATCATACCTCCTGGTTATCCCTACTTATAAACGAAAGAACTAGGTGGCTGTAGATTTGCGGTCTTAGCCCCTCAATTTTTAAACTCTCTTCCTTTTAACATTAGATCCTGTACAAGCTACGCTTTATTCAGGAGACTCTAAAAAACGTGGTTGTTTTCCCAGGCACACAAGTGACCAATTAAGCAGCAGGCTATTCCTATTTTCAGTGCCAAGAAGCCGTCTTCTGTATGTGCACTCTATAAATATTTTTTTAACATAAAGGTAAGGAGTCTGTAGCTAGATAGTCTCCCCCAGATAATGCGTTACCAAATGTAAGAAACTTGCTCTTCACAATCTTTTAGAATTTTTAGTCATGCCAGCTCCTGATAGAAACCAGTTCATCGGCTGCCTTCAGAGGATTAATCATTTGGCATAGTCCATCTTCGCTGGATTGGTAATTGGCAAATGTCAGGCATACAAAGAAGGAAACTGAGCCATTTGTTAAAGATGTTGAAGGGCATAACTTTAAATAAATGGCTTGACGTAACAAAAAGGTCCCTATGTGAAGAGTAAAATATGGTCTGTTGTCAGAAGAAACCCTGTATCCTATGCACAATTGGATTTGGTGAGTCCACTGGATTTGACATCCAGATACCAATCAGCCAGCTCCAGGAATGGCACATAACGTGCTCGCCAGAGCAAAGCTGAGTGAGCTGCATTGGCTCCCCTTCAGAAAGCGCATTCTGTTTCAATCCATTGGTATTGGTCATAAAGCTCTTCACGTTCCGAGCCCTGCCGGGATTAAAGATATGTTTCATCAGTATATTCCAGTTAGAAACCTTCGCTCTGTCAACCGCAACCTGGTCATCCTACCGAGGGTCCTGAGGAAGAGATGGGGATAGAGCCTTCTCAGTCGCCACCGCCATACTTTGGAACTCACTTCCTTGGTCTCTGACGTCGATTATCGAACATCTGCCTCTTAGAAAGGCTCTTAAGACCTGGCTCTACACTATTTAGGCAGCTTTCCACAGAATGAATTTGGTCTGCTGGACTCTGCCCAATGTTAGATGGCATTGACTACAGCGCCTTGATGCCTATGGGTAAATATTTTGCTTTACAAATTAAAAAATCAAGTCT
Source organism: Lissotriton vulgaris (assembly GCF_964263255.1). Taxonomy (NCBI): domain Eukaryota; kingdom Metazoa; phylum Chordata; class Amphibia; order Caudata; family Salamandridae; genus Lissotriton; species Lissotriton vulgaris. The sequence goes on along the minus strand of NC_141699.1, from coordinate 267,957,578 downwards.
ATGCTTGTTAAAATATTCCAATTATGTACTGATGCTGATTGTTTCCTTTTGACCCCTCTGGAATCCCCATCACTCTTATTTGATCTGTCGTTGCTGGCTTTCCAGATGCTCGATCTTGTGTTTGATCACCTCGATTTGGTCTGCATGCCCCTTCATCATTTCTATTATGCTGGTTGCAACCTCCTCTGTGCCAGCAGTTCTCTTCTCTATATCTTTTTTCTGAATTGTTAATATATGAATGTTATATGCAACTTCTGCAGAATGTAGTTTTCGGAGGGTGTCCACAGTGACCTCAGGATAATGTATTGACATCTGTCGGTTGTGTTGTCTGTGATGGGGGAACATTACAAATCTGTAGCTCGTTCTAAAATCTTCGGAATAGGTACTCACCTTGATTCTTTGCAAGTTGTGAATATATGGGTCTCCTTTTAACTCTGGGGCTCTTGGGCCTTATTGCCTTTTGATACTACTGTTCTCCTTTGGGCGATTCTGTGACTTTGGGCATCCTATTCTGAAAATTGCACCTTTCCCGACTGTTAACAATTTTTGTAGTTTTGCAGTCTTGGAGCCGTCGAGCCATTTATTAGAATCACTCACATTTGTAGCGGAATTAATAAGAACAGTATTGAGCTATTTTGTTAATTTAGGCAGCGTGGTCCGTGTGGGCACAGCTTGTCAAAATGTACAAACCGAGGAATATGAAGGCAAAGCTTTGATCAACTTGCTAACATTGTTACCTTTGGGTTCAGTATTGGACTCTGTGTCAGCTGTCCTCGCTTTCTAGGCTCACCAGAGACCTTAATTCCTAAATGGTGAATCCACAGCGGACAGCAACTAGAGGCATCTTGGGCGGATGTTGAGAGTAAATTAGAACATCTTTGACGATCAGAGAAAACTCTGGCTTCTTGTTATGATTAAGGCTGTTTTGTGATCCACCAGTTCCCTCTGCTTGAGATTTCTGGATGTAATGTCAGAGCTGATTACGCCCCCCACTCATGTCCACCCCATGGCTGTGCTTTTCCTCGGCTGGACCATTGTGGTGATGGCTCTGGAAGTAGCAAGCCTGGAGTTTCAGATAGTTGGTAGGCATGTAGTGATCGTCATGAGGTGTATGGAAGCAGTTTCAATCTGAAATCTGGTGAGTCTGAAAGAGGTTACTTACTCTCAGCCAGCCTCCATCTTTTTTCTCCCTTCTCGAGGGCCCTGACCATACTCGCCACAAGTGAGAGATGCAGTGAGTGTCATAAACTGGTGACAGAGGAAGAAATCAGAGTCCATTACCCATACTGTGGGCCTACTGGATACAGGAACCAGCCTGAGAGGTCGAAGTTACCTAATGAGACCGGCTGTGAGTGCAAGTTTGATCACAGACTAGAGAGGAGACTCAGCTGGATTGGCATATGAGAGTTAGGCTACAACATCAATCTAAGAATAATACAGCAGCAAGACATTGCTACCCACTTGCCCCCAGCAAGACTTTGATTCTGAATAAAACTGAAAGTATGAAATGCATGTCAAGGGTTACTATGCCGTCGGCCTCACTTGAACATGCTAGCAATTACTCTCTACAGCGAGTAAAACACTGTTCTATTACATATACCAGCATGCATTGAGAGACTGTACAGCTCCTACCTCTGTTAACTAATATGGCATCATCTGGTCAGGTATAGCACAAAGTAGACACAAAGCTGGGAGGCACGAGAGTGGACAAGTTGGAGATGCTTGCTGTTTGCCCAGGAGGCCCACAGGTGCTACAAGTAGACTGTGTATGTCATGTGGAGAATGACATCCCCCAAGGCCTCGATGGAACAGCCTTTAAATAGGCATTCGAATATTTTTTCTTAAGGCATCACAGTCAAAGGAGTAGAAACCCATCCCATACAAAATAAAATAAGTAATATTGCATAAGTGAACCAGGTCTCTCCTGATTTAATCATGCACATCACAAGGACCTTTCTGGAGGACTTTTTCCAGAGTCCCTGCAATAACGTCTACTCTCTGTGATACGAATTAAATAGGAAATCCCAGAGATTTACAAGGAGTTGAAAACACTAGTTGAAAGAGTATTCTGGCTGGAAGAATCTGGAGACAACATGTCGGAGGAAATTATTCCTTTTTTTTCTTTTCTTTTAGGTTGTTTCTTGAAAGAAACTTCTTCAGTTATACACAGCCTCTCGCCTACAACCTAGAGGCCGGCGGCATGTATTAAAGAGCTTTTCACACAGCTTTAAGGCCAACATCCCAAAGGGCAGGCAGCGTCTCTTATCCGAATTATACCAATGTCCATGTATGCATCACATCATTGTCTCACACATTACTTGAAGTATAAACACCTTCTTAGAGTACCGCAGGCAGAGATTTTTACCCTACTTATGACATAACTGAACATTCCCAACAGAAGCATATTAACAACATATGTAGTATCCCTCATCACATTCGGGTCTAGTCTTGTCTGCACATATGTCCAAGTCAACATCGTCTGTGACTGTAAGTGCCTTTCAAGTTCAACATGGGGAGAGCACCTCTGCGGTCGTGTCGCGTATCACAAATTATAGGGCTAAGGCTCTGACAGGTACCTCAGGGTCCGTTGTACATTCGTCATCTGGCTCCACCTGCCTGTTAAGCAGATTTGCTGTGTAGAGCCCCCAGAAGTTTTTAGGCTTACGCTGAAAGTTTCCGATTGTGTGCAGCAATAAAGCATGTCATGTGACCAACGTGGGGACAGGGCCTCTCATCCAACACATTGCCACCCTGCACCTTGCCATGAGTAAACCCATGTCTACTATTCTATGTATTGCCTTCAGCAGCTTCCTCGAGTATCCCAGGAGCACCATCTCTGGATCGGGAGTAAGCTGCATATCTACAATGTTCCCCAATTCCAAGAGTATAGCCTCCCAATATGGAAATACTCCTGGGCACTGCCACACCAGGTGCATAAAATCCGCTACAGGGGCTTGGCACCTATCGCAGGCTGAATCCTCCCTCAAACCGCACCTGTGTAATCTCTCCGAAGTGTAATACACTCTAACCACGAATTTGAAGTGTATGAGTCTGTGTCTGCCATGTAATATGTGCTTCGTATTAGTGCTGCAGTAGGTTCACATTGAATCATCTATTGTAATTTGTAGATCTCGTTGCCATGCCAACCCGGCTTTAGTGTATTTGTTTGTTCTGTGGCTCATAGCCAACTTGTATATGTTCGAGACTAGTTTGCGGGGAGATTTCGTCTTTATAACATACAACAGTTCTAGCACCTCGGGAGGTTTGCTCAGGTCATCCCCCAACATGTCGCGCAAAGCTCTACGTATTCTATACAACTGAAAGTGTTGCAACAAGGTGCTATCTTCCACCATACCCGCTGTTTCATCCCAGGTTTTAACTACCCCATCCCGGAACAGGTCACCCGTCGTGTTTGTTTAATGTGTGCAGTGCTCGCGTGACCCTGCCTTCTCTACATGGGTGTAGCCAGCAGGTCCACTCGATCGGCATAACTGATGAATACAGCAGAGCTCCCGCCTACAGTTGCAACAAGTTAGGCCAGGCATGGCGAGTCGAATTAATAGAGTCTAGGATCCCCGTTCTCCGGTCGGCAGTAAAAATATCATGGCCCGGAGGGGGAGTGGATCAGAAAAAAGTTTCTCCATACGCAGAAATGGTATGTCCGGTGCGCCATATATCCAGTAATGAGCTTGATCGCTTTATGCCGCTCTGTGATATATATTTAAGTCTGGTGCCCCCAGCCCTCCCATGTGATACAGTAATGTATCTGCCACTGCACTCGGGCTTGCTTACCTGCCCTAGCCAATTTTATCAATGTTTGATTGAGTCTCTGGAAGAAAGAACGCGGCAATACTATTGTGATATTCGTAAAAAAGAAACATGAATCGGGGCAATATCACCATCTTCATAATGGATACCTGACCAAGCAAGGACAACGGCAACCTGATCCAGGTCTCCACGTCATCCTCCAATTTAGCGACTGCGGTGCCATAGTTTTCTCTAAACACAATCTCTGAATCTGTGTGCAGATGTATCCCCAGATACCGAAGTGCATCCGTGGACCATTGTAAAGGGTAATCCATCTCATAGTGTACCGTAACAGGGGTGAGCGGAAAGACAATGGACTTAGGCCAATTGACCCCCAAACCAGACAACGTCCCAGGGTGCACCACCTCCCTTAAGACAGAGGAAAGATTGTTTTCTGTGTCTCAGACATATAATAGTGTCATCTGCAAATGAAGACACTATAATCTTATAGTTTGGGAATCTTATGCCATTATACTCCCTCAGTGCACATGCCAGAGGTTCCCCAACTAAGGCGTATAGTATGGGGGACAAAGGACATACCTGTCGTGTCCCTCTGGATATTGCGAAGGAGTCTGTAACCAGGTTGCCGAGTCTTATGCGCTCAGTGCGAGCATTGTACAATACCCCTTTCAGTTGGAGAAAGACTGAACCCAGTCCCATCTTGGTCAACACCTGACACATGAAAGACCACTCTACTGAGTCAAAAGCCTTTTCCATGTCGAGAAAGACCGCAACAGCCCTAGAATCCTGCCTGACGTGTTGCATAGTTCCGAACACCGTACGGAGCCAGGGGACTAAGCGGTTAGCCAATATCTTAGCAAATAACTTGGTATCTACATTCAGTAATGAGAGGGGCCAATATGACACACATTCCTCCTTAGGTTTGCCCGGTTTAGGGATGGCGACTAATCGCCTCTCTCATAGTCTGAGGCATTGAGCCTGATACACACATATCGTCAAAGAGCTCTGAAAGATGGGGGAGTAATATGTCAATAAAGGCTTTATAAAAGCCAACCGTGAGGCCGTCCGCCCCTGGTGCGCTTGTTGACTTCATTCCGGCAAGAGCCTCTGTGATCTCGTCTTTCTCTATGGGGTGCATCAGGAATTCGCTGTGTGTATTGGTGAGGAAGGGCAGCTGGATATGTTCCAAATCAAGAATCTCATCTTCCGCACCCAAGGTGCAGGAAGTATACTATTCGGAATAAAACTGTTTGAACCTATATCGGTTTCCTCAGTCAGCAACTCCCCTTCAGCACTTTGAATCTTAGTGATCAGTGTTTTGCTTCACTTAGCCTTCAAAATTTGCGCCAGTACGGATCTCCCTCCCCGTATACACTGGCCGTGGCGTATTTGCCCAGATGTTTGACTTCGCTGTCTGCGGCCTCCTGGTATTCTCCTAGCAAATCTTTTATTTTGGCATTGAGCTCCTCGCCTTCACCAGCTATTTGTCGTGCCTCCAAGACACCCAGTTTTTGTTCTAGGTCTGCTAGTCTCCGACACATAGAACAGAGAACCCAGAGTGTTTAGCCATGGCCACACCCCGAATATACACTTTGAAGGCCTCCCAAACAGTCTGAAAACTACCCACTGACCCTATATTAACAGCAAAAAATGTGTCAATCTCGTCTGCAAGTTCTTCCTTAAAAAGGGGGTTGAGTAGTGAATAAGGGGGAAACCTTCATGTGAACGGAGGAATGGTTTTCTTGGGTGTATCAAGGACCAGCATGATAGGCGAGTGGTCGGAAAGCGTACGTGGGAGTACTGAACACTCGCAGACCTGCGCGAGGAGTGACGAATTAGCCAGCCAATAGTCTATGTGGGTATGCAAATTATAATATGCAGAATAATTTCTGAAACCCCCTTTGTCCGAGTGACGGACTCGCCATACATCTGAGGTCCATGCCTACCATGATGATGTCTAGTGTTCTAGCAGCTGCTACTGGCCTCCGTACTGGGCCTCCAGATCTTTCCAGATCGGGGTCTGTAACCAAATTAAAGTCCCCACCCCATTGAAACTGTGCATTCGGGTATACATTTGCCATGTTTGCTAACGTCGTGTAAATCTCAGGGCAGTCCTAGTTGGGTCCGTGCACATTCACGATCACCAAATCCAAGCCCCTACCCTGACATTTAGAAATCACAAAGCGACCCTCGCCATCTGAGGACAGCTGCTCAATGGTGTAGTCGGACCTAGGGTTAGCCCAGGTCAATACCCCCCTAGCATGAGTTGTGAATCCAGAGACATTAACATTAGCCAGCAGGCCCCTACTGCGTAACATCGCGCTAGTCAGTGGGAGATGTGTTTCTTGTAGGAAGGCTAAATCTATATTCTTTCTATTCAAGTAGCCCAAAACCTTGCGCAATTTATGATGATCGTGAAGACCATGAACATTCCAGGTCAGTGCTCTTAGTGAGTCAATCGTTTTTGGAGCGCCAACCCCATTAGGTGTCGTCATCTTGTGTTACAATTCTCATAATGCGTTCAGACCTGTGCTGTATGTGCGCACATTGTAGACCATGAATAGGAAAATATGTACCTTAAACAACCAGAACAACCTTACAATATCACACCTCCCCCCACCTCCCCCCCACCCCCACCCCCACCCACCCACAGCAGACCTCCCCCAACTTGATCGTGCAGCATCTCAGCAAACACCCACTTCAACCTCCCTCCCAAACAAAAATTCACCCCTTTGGTGTATACCAATCATGAGCAGAGGTTGCTCGGCAGGCAAAAAAATATATACTGTACAAACACACTCCTGCCCCGCCTCTCCTACACCGTCTTGTATTGGTATGCAGCATCACCTATCGTGTCACCTCTCACTGCACAGGCTCGGGGGGAATCACGCGTGGCTCTAAATCAACCCATGTCCAGGCCCCGTGTCTTAAGAAATTATCACAAATGCATTTGCGAAGTCTGAAGCATTCACATAGGGACTCTTACCCAAAACCCTGCCGACCACCATCCCAAGTTACCCAGCCAGGTCCTGACCATAGTGCCTCAACCTGCCTGAGGAGCAGATAAAGTACCTTAATATAACGGTTCAGTCCAGAATGTAGCATTCAGGTATTAGATCGCATCTGACTTAAAGTACTATTGTACATTCATCCCACCAGGTCACCCACCCACCCGATTATGAAAATTCCCCCCCCCCTGAAATACTGATCAACCAGTGAGCTCCAATCCAACTCAGTCCTGTTCTTCCGTCGAACTTCCGGCTGCTTCGGGTTCTGGTGCTGTTCTTTGGACCAACGGTTTAGGGCCTTCGGGTCTGTAAAGATGTGTGATCTGCCTTGTCCGTTGACCCTCAGCTTAGCAGGGTACAGCATGGCATAGTCCAATCCCAAGTCACATAGCTGCTTTTTCATTGGGATAAATTGTCTGCGTGCCTCCTGCACGCGAATAGTGAAGTCCGGAAAGAGCGAAATCGCAGAGCCTTCAAACACCAGGGATTGCTTTTCACAAGCCAGTCTCAGTGCGGAGTCTCTGTCCCAGTAGTTGAGCCAATTTGCTATTATTGGACGCAGTGGTGCACCCAGGGGCGGTCGGGGGCCCAGGGAATGATGTGCTCTCTCCATCATAAACCTAATGGAGAAAGCTCATTCACCAAGGAGGTTGACCAACAGCTTCTCTATGAAAAGTTCCATATTGCCAGTAGGGGTCGACTCCGGAAGGCCCGTAATTCTAAGATTACAGCGTCTCGTACGGGCCTCCAAATCATCTGTTTTATCTTGCAGAACGTGTAGAACCCTCCTGAGTTGCTTGTGATACATATCCAACATGGTGTGCACCTCTTCCACCTCCGTAAGTCTCCGCTCAGACATGTCCAGCCGTTCCGCATGTTTGTCCAGACGCTCCACCATTCTGTCCATCCAGTCGGAGAGTGCTCCATTTTCGTGCCTAGTGAGGTAATTCCACGGGTGCCGCAGCGCGGAGGTCATTGTGGAACTGATTTGTCACTGGATTCAATCTTGCTAAGCCCTTTCACGAACTGCGGGCTCTGGAGGATCGTTGTGGCGCCCTTAGCCGCATCCTGGACTTGTATAGTCACGTTGGAACACCTCGGTGGACTCCAAGTCCCAGGATACTGTGCCTGATAATTACCTGGACCGGGAACAAGCCTCGCCCTCAGCCTCAGGTGCTTATTAGACATCGCTGCACCCACTTCGCGGGTGCCGCAGCGCGGAGGTCATTGTGGAGCTGATTTGTCACTGGATTCAACCTTGCTAAGCCCTTTTCACGAACAGAGGGCTCTGGAGGATCGTTGTGGGGTCCTTACCCGCATCCTGGACTTGTAGAGTCACGCCGGAACACCGGGGCGGACTCCAAGTCCCAGGATTTTTGGCCTGATAATCACCTGGACCGGGAACAAGCCACGCCCTCTGAGTCTCCTCCTATATAATCACTCTTTAGTACCCGCGTCGCAGGAGCGTCCCGGGAGAAGCCCGGGACAACGGCGGGGCCGTCTGTGGCTGTCCGGGGCTGGCCAAGGCTGGGCTGGGCCACCCACCTAAATTCTGGACATTATTATTGTATCCTGCACTATTCCACAGTCTAGTTGTCACGTGATTCCTAAAGTATAGTGTGTTTGCCCATGCCAATGACAACTCGATCTGGAAAGGGTAAGAGGGTGGGGGGGAGGCTCTGTAAGTGGCACAATGGACCAGTTCATCACTAGAGCCTTCTCGGTTCTCGAGAAAGAAATTGCCATCACAGAGCGCCGCCTCTCACTTGAGCCCCTTAATCGAAAGCGCTCTTCCCTAGGGCCCCTAGCACTGGCGACCTCTCCTCTACACATAGATGAGCTCCCTGATGAAGCTACTACTAGTATAGACCTGCCAAGATCAGGAGCCATAAGGGTTAGCCTGGAGAGGCTTAATGCCCTAAAATCTCGCAGGCAATCGGTTATTCAGCCAGCATTGGGGCCTGCCTTGTCCTTGTCCTTAGTGGATTATGCTCCTATTAGTAACCCTACAACCTCTGAGGGACCCCCTGTGCAACTAGAGGCAGCGGCTGTTAGAGGAGTTAGAACAGCACCCACTAAAAGGAAAAGAGCCATAAGCCATCAAAGGGTTAGTAATCTTAAACCCTCTAAGAAGTTCAGGGGAAAATGTTCTAAGGGTTGTCCGAAACCTATGGGGCCACGGGGGGTTGAGAAGCAGATCATTACTAGAACACAAAGTACTTCCTCGACCGTTGGCCAATCGATATGTACCCCAAAAGAGCTGGAGATCGTAAGCCCAAGACCTATCCCCACTTTAGGCACTTCACCCCAGATACCCCTCATCGCCCAAATAGAGAAAATGATGAAATCTCTGATACTCCCTGTACTTGAGAGGGCTAAAGTTTTGAGGGAGAGGCTGGATAGATTTGAGCAAGCCACTCTCGACAATTTCTTTTCACTCAAGTCTCTAATTAAATTACATACTAAAATCAGGGAGGGCGTGTCAGAGACAATTAAAGACCCCCAGGTGGATCTTACACCTACTGAGGCGAGGGTACCAATAGCGCCAGGGGAAGTCCCTGGGTCTAAAGCGTGTGCAAACACTGTTGTACAAGGTGGACTTACTCACATTAATGTTAAAACAAGCTCAAATTGCAATCCGAACCTGGACAAAGGGACTAAAGGTCCCCAACAAAGTCTCTCTGCTCAGTGCAAGGACATTAATACTACCGTAGGAAGAAGAGGGGGTCAAAACTGCAATCCACCTGCACCAATACATATGCCTCTCCCGTCCGAGAAGGGAGATACCAACCCTCCCCATATCAACCTACCACCAGAATGCCAGCCGTATGTGGTTGTGCTCACTGGGGTCCCACAGTGTTAGGCTGGTAAACAAGAATCTTATGACGAACTTAAAAACAAAACTATGTTTTGGTTAAATGAGAATAGACCTCTTCCTAGTTCATTTGACGGACAGGTTCTTCATGTTAGAAGGGTCAGTTGGGTTGGAAATAGGACCAAAGATACGACGGGTGATTGCATTCTGGTTAATTTCAGGGACGCTAGGGTTGCAAGGTATATCTGCAACCTACATTCTGGCCAAGGAAATATAGGAATTGACACGCACGATCTTAGCTATTTCCAACTTCAACCGCCACCAGCCCTGGGGTGGGAGGGAAAGAGGGTTCCACCCTTATGACTACTATACCCATATAACTAATATGTCAAATGTGGGCCTAGGAGTCAATAGGATGGGGCATGGATGTTGACATGGCGCTTACTCCCCTAACAAGAGGCCACCAGCTGCACCCGACACGTCTGGGTACAGAGAGGTGACCGAGTGCGGTGCACCATATGGGCCCCCACTTTCTCTCGAGCACCTTTCCTCTCATACTCTCAGCCCCAGGAACAAGTCTGTTTCTGTCCTTTTCCATTCAGAGAATAACCGTAGGCCTGTTGAGCTGGAGGACACGCCACTGGAGACTCGAGCTAGGTCTAGCATGTTTACTACACAGTCTCCATTTGAGCAAGTTATAGAGAACAGCGATTTGAGGATCCTCAGCTGGAATATAGCGGGTATTTCCAGGAAATTAGATCTCCCAGACTGGAATACCTTTATCGAGTCTTTTGTGATATGTATCTTTCAAGAGACCTGGAGTATGGAGCCTTGCCATAAGGTTGGTTATACCACGTATTTTGTGCCAGCAATTCCCCCTCTTACAGGGAGTGGTCGCCCCTCAGGAGGCCTCCTTATATGGGTTAGCATTTCTATGGGCTGTTACATCAGGCACAGAGAAATTAATTCTCCAGATGTATTAAGAATATCAGCTAGGGGGCCCCAGAGAGGGCACACTTTGGAGATATTTAACATTTACGCTAGGGGTACCAAGGGTGGTTCTCCATCTCCAACCATTTCCGGGCTTGAAGACGAACTTAGTCAGTGTAGTGATAGCATGTATGTCCTGGTCGCAGGGGACTTCAATTGTACTTTTGAGCCCCTTGCGTCAGAGGACATCTTGGGTATTTCCGATGAGGATGCAAGGAAGGGTATTCCATCCTTAACAATCTCGCCCAAAAGAGGGGGTCCCAACGGGCCATCCAGCTTAACACCTTAACCCTGGAATTTGGTTTAAGGGGAGTGAATGGCAGATCAACATCAGACCCTTCCGGAGCCCATACGTTCAATAGGGTAGACCATTCCTCAAGGATAGACTACATCCTACTCGACCTTAAGCTGTGGAGTTTCATACGCGACATGGAAGTTTTGCCTACAGCGGACAGTGACCATAATCCGCTATCTTTGATGTTGCACTCTTTGTGGTCGCTTATAAATAGTCCGCAGGAACCATCTGTATTACGGTCAACCTCAGAAGTTTGCCCATCAATCTGTGGGAGGCGCCTTAAATGTTGTAAGGTCGCTCTGGATGAGGGGAAGGTCCAGAACATAGGGGCACTTATGGAAGCGGCCCTGTCCAAGATGGACACCACCACCTTGGAGCCTCCAGGAGTATCCATACTTTTTTGCGATACCACTAATGCCCTGGGAAACCTATTTATAACACATAGCAGGGGTCCCCCTGCAAGGGAGCGCCAGGGACCCAAGGGCAATCCGGGTTGGTATTCCAAGAAATGTCGGCAGATGAAATCTGCACTCTTAAGCAGTCAAACTCCAGGGCCCTGAGTTGATTCGGGTTGCTAGGAAGGAATATTAGCTCTCCATTAGCGAAGCAAGCAAGGAAGGATTGGGAGGACCAGTTACGGAGCGACATAAAGGAAGCCAGTGCGGGGAGGGATTCCAGTAGTTTCTGGTATTTAGTAAGGGCTAGGAACAGGCCTGACAGTACCCTCATAACGTGTAACATTTCTGGGCAAACGTGGTTTGATCACTTTTCTCTTCTTTATACTACCCACCTGGACGACAGTCAGGGGCCGATTGAACTACCATCAATGGGCCCCATTGGGGAGAGCGAGGCCCATTTCTTTACATCTAAGGAAGTGGAAAATGTGATAAAATCTTTAGTTCCTAATAAAGCAGCAGGACCAGACGGGTTACCGGGGGATTTGCTCCGCCTCAATTATAAAGAACAGGGAGGCTTATTCCTTACTTAATGCTACTTATTACGGTGCGGCAATTCCTGACTCCTGGAAGGGGGCTGAGGTCGTCCCGATCTTCAAAAAGGGATGTCGGGACGACCCTGCTAACTTCCGTCCTATAAGCCTAGTAGATTCTACACAGAAGGTTGCAGGAAAGGTGGTTCTTGGGAGAGTGCTTCAGTGGGTTGATGACAACGAAATCCTCTCAGATTTCCAAGCAGGATTTAGGACGGGCACAGGAACCATCGAGCAGGCATTTAGATTGCTGCTCATATACTGGAAGGTGGTCGTACTAGGCAAAGGCAGTCTTTATCTCGCTTTTATTGACCTAAAGACTGCCTTTGACCTGGTGCCCCGGGATCGTCTATGGGGGGTATTATCTGAATTAGGGATGCCCGCATATATCTTTTCATTACTGGTGAAATTCCACACTGGAAACTTTGCTCATGTGAGGTGGGGTACCCAGGGCCAGAAGACTGCTAGAATTCCAGTGAATAGGGGCGTCTGCCAGGGATGTGTCCTTGCCCCCACTCTGTTTTCACTTTACGTGAATGGAGTGGTGAAGCACCTCCTGAAAAATCCATCTGTTGCACCAACCATGGCGGGCAAGAAAATACCAACTCTCCTATTCGCTGACGATACCCTCCTCATCTCTAAAGCCCCTGTGGGATTACAGAGCCTTCTGGATAGTTTCCAGTCTTTCTGCACCAGTAGGGGGCTCGAAATCAACACTGACAAGAGAAAATATCTGGTATTGAATCCCCCCAAAAAGCTTGGACGCCCACCTGTGCTGAACCTCGTGCCCCTGGAAAGGGTCACGGAATTTGATTACTAAGGCATCCGTTTACCTGGCACCATGCAGTGGAACCCTCATCTCCAGAAAATGTTGCTAAGCCACAAAAGGGTTGTGGGGGTAATTCTTAAAGAACAGCGCACGTCCTCATTTAAACCTATTGCCCCTGTGTTAGATATATACAAGGCGAGAGGAGTTAGCGCAGCCCTTTATGGGGCAGAACTCTGGGGAACCTATAACATCGATCAGTTATCCAGATCCGAGTACAAATTCCTGAAGGACTTGATGTCCCTTCCTCAGAGTACCCCGACGCTAGCCCTGCTACTTGATACGGGGTGCCGTTCAATCAAAGACCAGGCACAACTCCGTCCGCTATTACTATGGGGCCGCCTGTGGAGTGTTCCCAAACTTGCCAATTATGCGGATCGGTTGTCGGAAGTATTGTCGATGCCTGGTTGGTCTAAAATAAGGTGGCTCAAAGACGTTAAATTCTTGCTTGGCGAGCTGGGGCTCGGGGATGCTTGGGTATCTAGATCTGCTCCCCCCAAAGCTGTCATCAAGAATATCTACTGGAGTTGGGTATCCAGCAAAAGTAGCTCTGACCCCAAACATAGCAGAGCAACCATTGAGTTTCTTAGGTTTAAGGACGTGGCTTTTTGCAAACCCTACCTTGACATGATTTTAAAATCTACAGATAGGGCTCTATATTTTAAGTTTAGGGTAGGCCTACTTCCAGTCGGTGAACTGACTGCACGCTGGAAAATTCCGGCGCAAACCTCACCCTTTTGTTAATTCTGTACGTCTAGAGTGGAGTCTGTTGCCCACTTTCTATTTGAATGCCCGGCTTATAAATCCCTGAGATCTAGGTGGTTAAAACCATTATGTAGGGAGTTAGGCACCAAACATTACATAGTCGCATTGCGAATCTTGATGTCTGACAACCGGCCCTTGTATGCTTGTGGAATGTCAAAATTCTTGAGATGGGCTTGGTCGATCAGATCCAAAAGTCTAAACAAAATAGTTTAATTATGGTCATTTTATCTAGACCTTCTTATGTATTTTATTGACATGTATATTATTTTAATTGATCTGTTGATGTATTTTATATGTTGCGGTTTTTAAGCTGTTGTTTTATGTAATGCTTTTAAAGATATGTTTTATCGAAATAAAGCCTATTGACTGACTGTTAATCAACTTTGTTATCTCTTCTCCATGGATAGAAGCATACTGCGAATGTCCGGACTAGAGTCTTCAGCACCCTGGAGGCGTCGTCTGTAGTGGCGTCTTGCGATTTCGAACGTTTCTGTTCAAAAGAGAGCTTGGGTTTAGCTCTGTCTACTCTGCCCATGGCATGGCTGGCCAGTCCCTCCCGTCAGGTACTCACACTTCTTCCATACCTGAGCCTTGAACACAACTTCGTCTGGGCATACGCGACGCACTTCAGGCGTCCCCGGCCACTTGCCCGTAAGCCTGCCATGCAGACGTCCCTTGGTGCAGTAAGTCCAAGTGTGCCTGTCCTCAGTCGTACACTCTCGCCGCCTGTTCCAGCTTCCCAGGGCCCAGAGATGTATGTACAGGCGCAGTGATTCAGGCCGCCCACCTCGATCTAGACTTGGGCGCCCACAAGGTGAACGTTGCAACTACCAGGGCCTCTCTCTGCACCCGGCCCTGTTCAATGCAACAGTACTGGGGTCACCTTTCGCAAGGTTCTTGTGGGACTGCCCAATCTCTACTCGCTACTCCAACAGTCCGAGCATCCGGCCCGTCGCACCTCTGATGCTTAATATACAGGGGTCCCCGGGCCCTCACCATTCGCAAGCACACCAGCGTGCTCTCTCCTGTACTACTTCCTGGCCTTCAATATTTCAAAAAGGAAGAACCCAAGTCCAGTCTCCAACTAGCACTCTGTCTTGTGCTTCTGTGTTCCGAGATATCCCCAGGCGCTGGTTCTATACACACCACGGCCGCCCGCAGCCCCTCACCTTTTGTTTAGGGGCTCCTCTCCCCAGGCATCGCGTCTTAAGAAAGACGGGTACGTCGTGCATTGGGCCTCTTCCGCTGCTCTGCGCACGCAGTCTCACCGAAAAGTATCCCCAGCACCCTCAGTGGTGGCCCGCCGTGACCACCAAAGCGGACCCGGCTCTGCAGACGGTCTCCGACCTGCCAACAGACAGCACTCGTCCTCCCGACCGGGAGCACCAACGGAGCTCCAATGCGCTGGTATTGCCCCCATGCACTCCCCGCTGCTCCGGCACCCAGTAGCAGCGGGAACTACTCCGGCGCTCCTGGTCTCAACGGTCGTTCTGAAAGGCTGGCCCACAGTTACTCGCAAGTCTCCCCCGGCGAGGCCAACCCGCAAGCGCACTCTCAGCTCACCGATGAACGCGACTCCGCCCTCAACTCCACTCTAGCGCGGAGCTTCAGGCCTTGACAGGAGGGCTGCCTCTGGTGCTCACATCTACGGCCAGAATTGAGAGTGAGCCGGAGTTCTCTCCCCTTCCTGCGGACGTATTCTGACGGTTAATTCTCGATAGAAGAGGGTTTAAATGCTGGATTTGTAAACAGAGTTACGGAGCTAAGGGCTCAAGCGGCCGTCATGGTCACCATTTAATGCAGGCTGGGAAGGTTCCAAGGTTTACTAGAGGAAGAGTGCATAAACATCCCAAGGCCCTGGGCTGGGACTTGAAATGCGCTATTGTCAAGTGGCCCATCTCAAATTCTTAATGGAATGGCAGAAGGAGGTATCTAAGAATCATATGTAGTTCATGGATCAAACAGTCACAGGATCAAGCATCAGGATAATGCATTATCTGAAAGAGACACGTTAGTGATAGATTCCTTACCTTAGAATATCCCCAGGTGTCAGACTGGATCCGGACGTTTTTGCGTAGCAGTACCCTTGCGCGTCGGTAGGCGTCGTCTGCGGCTCTGCGTCCGTCGTCGGCATCGTGGGCGCCGTGATGACGTCGTCGGAGTACTTAGACGCCGCCTCCGCGTGCTGACGTCAGTTCTTCTTTTTTCCGCGCCAGCAGCGCAGATCTGGAAAAAGCAGTACCGTAGTCACTTTTTGACTAAACTTTTTTGATCCCTTTTGATCATTTTTCTTGAGTCTTGCGACTCCGGACGGTGCCGATAGGGATGCCTGGTTTCAAACCTTGTGAGGATTGCTACCGACTGATGTCGGTCACCGACCCTCACCGTCTGCGTCTCCACTGTCTCGGCGTCTACCACGATGTCAAGGCCTGCCCGACTGCCGGGCCCTGACTTCGAAAGCTAGGCGGGAGCGGTCCCGCAAGCGACTCGAACTCCGGCAGTCGGCCTCGCGCCGCAAGAGGTCCCGGTCCCACAGGTGGTCGAGGGACAGGTCGCGGGGTCGGAGCCATCACAGCTCCGAGAGTCGGCATTACTCCTCCGGGTCGAAGTAGTCGACAGGTAAGCACATGAAGTCGAAGAGACGTCCTCACTCTTCTGACTCCCCCCGACGCTCGCGTGACGCGGCCGGGGGTTCGGGTAACACCGCCCACGCGGCTCCGTCGGAGTCATGGGCGTCACGGCCTGCTCCACACCCTCCGGTCCCTGGGCAGGACGCGACGCCGGGGGAGATAGAGTGCAACCTCATGGCCATGAGGAACCTCTCTTCCATGACGGGTTCCGCGGCGCCTTCGGGCCCAGCGGACCCGTCTGCGGCCCCTAGCGGGTCTGGCGCTTTGGCCCCGACGCCGTCGGGTGCTTTGGCACCGGCTCCGCAGGGCCCCACTGGATCCGCTTCGGGATCCGGGTCGTCGCCGGTTGCCCTAACGACCTCACCGGTGCTGGTCCCTCAGGTGTCACCTGCGGCGCCGTCCTCGGACGGCGCCGACCCTGGGCCTTGAGCTCCCCGTCGCGGCCGTGAGGACTAACCTCCTCACTGAGGTCCTTAAACTGCATTCAAGCTCTGCCAAGCCTCTGCTACCGTTTAATGAGGCCTTGACCGACGTTCTTTTGGGCACTTGGTCCAGGCCCGCTACCAGTTCGCCCGTAGATAGGAACGTGGCCAGACGCCACTGCCCGGCCCCGGGCGACCCATTTTTCCTGTCCACCCACCCCACGAGTCTGGTTATCCAGGCTTCCAATTCCCAGACCGCATTCCCGTCGGCTCCGCCGGACAGGGAATCCAAGAGGTATGAGCAGTACGGCAAGAAGGTATTCTCATCCCTTAGTCTGGGACTGCGGTCTTCCAACACCGCATGCCTCTTGGGCCGCTACACCCACTCTCTGTGGGACACGGTCGCGGAGTTGCTGCCAGAGTGTCGGTTGGAGGTACTGGCCAAACTCGGCCAAGCCCTTGTGGAAGGCCGGGATGCAGCAAAATATTCTATCCGGTGTGGGCCCGATACCACCGACTCACTAGGCAGAGCGATGGCAACGACGGTGGCGATTCGTCGCCACGCCTGGTTGAGGTCCGCCAACTTTTCGGCCGATGTCCAAAATACACTGATGGACATGCCGTTTGATGGCCTCGCCTGTTTGGCGACAAGGCAGACCATGCGCTTGAGCGCCTAAAGGACTCCAGGGCTACGGCCAAGTCCTTGGGCCTCTCGGCCCTGCGCCAGCAAACGGGTACCTTTCGCTCCTTTCGTGGCCAAGAAAGGGGCGCCCCCACACGTGCTGCCAGCCACGCACCGCAGATTACTATCCAACGCGGTGGCGGCCGTGGGAATCGCCTTGGAGGCGGTCGGGGACAACGGCGAGGCCAGTCCACACCCCCCCCCGCAGCATCCGCCTCAAAACCCTCCTAGTCTGTGCTTTTCGGCCCATGTGACGTGGGGGGCAGGGTTCGCCATCACCGCTCCCACTGGCGCACTGTCACTTCGGACAGGTGGGTGCTGCAAATCGTCCGAAGGGGCTACTCCCTCCCCTTCGAGACGACCCCTCAAGCCATGCCACAGCAACACCACCGCATATCGGGGGATCATTTGCAGCTTCTGCAGGAGGAAGTTTCGGCCCTCTTGGCCAAGGGGGCCATCAAGCGCGTTCCTGGGCCAGAAGTAGGATGTGGTTGCTACTCCCACTACTTTCTTGTACCCAAGAAGGGCAAAGGGGGCCTACGGCCTATCTTCGACCTACAAAACGTCAATGGCTTCATCCAGAAGGAGAAGTTCAAAATGCTGACTCTGGCTCAGGTCTTAGCTGCCCTGGACCCAGGAGACTGGATGGTAGCGTTGGACTTGTAGGACGCTTATTTCCACATCCCTGTCCTGCCGGCCCACCGGTGCTACCTGCCGTTCACGGTAGGCCATGAGCACTTTGTTTACTGTGCTCCCCTTTGGCCTTACCAGCGCCCCACAGGTGTTCACGAAAGTGATGGCGGTGGTCGCAGCTCATCTGCGCAGGTTAGGGGTTTCAGTCTTCTCCTACCTCGACGACTGGTTGTTGAAGGCGGGCTCGCCCCAGACAGTCGTCAGCCACCTCCAGACAACGGCAGACCTCTTGCACCAGCTGGGGTTCTCTATCACTGTGCCGAAGTCACACCTGTGCCCCTCTCAGAAGCTCCTTTTCATCAGAGCGGTTCTAGACTCGGTGCAGTTTCGGGTTAACCCACCCGAACAGCGGGTTCGGGATATAAAGGCTCGGATTCCAATCTTTCAGCCTTTATCCCGAGTTTCGGTCAGGTTGACGCTGCGGCTTCTGGGGCTGATGGCTTCCTGCATCCTTCTGGTGCATCACTTCCGTTGGCGGATGCGGGCTCTGCAGTGGGACCTGAAGTCTCAGTGGGCCCAGCATCAGGGCAACCTGTCCGACCATGTCCTGATCTCGGAGGGCACTGCAAGACAGCTGCAGTGGTGGCTCACAGACCGCGACTGGGTCAACGGCTGATCCCTCTCCCTTCCCCAACCGGAGCACGTAGTTGTGACGGACGCGTCCCTCCAGGGCTGGGGACGCCACATTAGAGAGGCGGAGATCAGAGGCCTCTGGTCTCCGGTGGAGTCCCGGCTCCGTATAAACCTTTTGGAACTGCGGGCGATTCGTCTAGCACTGAAGGCATTCCTCCCCTCTGTCCGGGGGAGTGTAGTGCAGGTGTTCACGGACAACACCACTGCCATGTGGTACTGCAACAAACAGGGCGGGGTGGGGTCGTGGACCCTCTGCCAGGAGGCTCTGCGCCTTTGGCAGTGGCTGGAACATCAGGGTGTGACCCTGGTGGTTCAACGCCTGGCAGGTTCTCTGAACGCCAGGGCAGACGAACTCAGCCGCCGGTGCATGATGGATCACGAATGGCGTCTGAACTAGGACGTGGCGCAAGGCCTCTTTCAGCAGTGGGGAGAGCCTTGGTTAGATCTATTTGCCACAGAAGAGAACGCTCAATGTCATCAGTTCTGCGCGTTGGAATTTCCAAGGCGGAACTCGCTCGGAGACGCTTTTCGTCGCGAGTGGAGTTGCGGTCTGTTGTACGCCTTTCCGCCTATACCACTTCTGCCCAGAGTGCTGAAGAAGATCAAGCGTGGCCGGGCACAAGTCATCCTTGTGGCTCCGGACTGGGCATGAAGGTACTGGTATCCCGAGCTACTCAGTATGTCAGTCGATCCCACGGTTCGTCTGCCTCTTCAGGAGGACCTTCTGTCGCAGCAGCAGGGGGCGGTCCTCCACCCGAACCGGTCCAGTCTCCACCTCCATGCTTGGAGATTGATCGGCGACAGTTGATGCCATTTGACTTGCCTCCTGAAGTCTGTAACATCATTCTGGCAGCCAGGCGTCCCTCCACAAAGTCGGTATACGCCTGCAGGTGGAACAGATTTGTGGCATGGTGCACAGCAAAGGTTGTGGATCCTCTCTCTGCCCCTCTTTCTTAGGTTCTTCTCTTCCTTCTTTCTCTTGCCCAGCAGGGCTCTGCTCTGGGCACTATCAATGGCTACCTTTCTGCCCTTTCAGCCTTTCTAAGGCTGCCTGATCAACCATCTTTGTTCAAGTCCCCTGTTAATCGATTCCTAAAGGGCATCACACACACGTTTCCACTTGTTCCCTTCGTGATGCCTCAGTGGGACTTTAACCTGGTTCTTACTTTTCTGATGTGCGCTCCCTTTGAGCCACTTCACAACTGTCCTATCCGCCTTCTTACTCTGAAGACTGCCTTCCTGGTTGCCATCACCTCTGCCAGGAGAGTGAGTGAGCTCCAGGCTCTATCCTCTAAACCTCCTTTCCTTTCTGTCCATCCGGACAAGGTTGTGTTGCGGACAAAACCCTCTTTCCTGCCCAAGGTAGTCACAGCCTTCGTCATCGGGCAGTCCATCACCTTGCCCACCTTCTTTTCGCCTCTGCATCCCTCAAAGGAGGAAGAGCGGCTCCACCGCCTGGACCAAAAACGTGCGCTTTCATTCTATTTGGATCGCACACGCCAGTTACGGGTGGATGACAAACTCTTTGTTGGTTACGTGGGCGCTAAGAAGGGACGGGCGGTGAACAAGCAGACCATCTCTCGTGGATCGTGTTGTGCATCCAAGCGTGCTACTCCTAGGCCAAAAAGGAACCTTCTGCAGGGCTGAGGGCCCATTCCACTCGGGCCACAGTGACAACTACTGCCCTGGGCAGAGGAGTCCCCTTGCAGGACATATGTCAGGCAGCTACGTGGGCCTCGCTGCACATGTTCGCAAGACACTACTGCCTTGACAGCCAAGTCCGGAGGGATGGCTTCTTTGGCCGTTCCGTCCTCCAGGACTTTCTGGTGTGATTATTGGTTCGCAGACCCACCACCGGGGTTGGTATTGCTGGGGTATCTATTCTAAGGTAAGGAATCTATCACTAACGTGTCTCTTTCAGATGCACAAGTTACTACTTGTGTAACGATATATCTGTAAGAGACATTAGTTAGTGATAGATTCCTTGCCGACCCACCCATCCTCCCCGTTCTGTGAACCAATATCTAGGGTTAAGGTCATCCCCTTTCAGGGCCCTAGTTTCAATGGCACCAGTGTTGGTTTTTAGCATAGCTCTCCGTTTCTGGCGCGGAAAAGCTGTGTCTAAGAACTGACGTCAGCACGCGGAGGCGGCGTCTAAGTACTCCGACGACATCATCACGGCGCCCACGACGGATGCGGAGCCGCAGACGATGCCTACCGACGCGCAAGGGTACTGCGACGCAAAAATTTCCGGATCCAGTCTGACTCCTGGGGATATTCTAAGGTAAGGAATCTATCACTAACTAATGTCTCTTACAGATATATCATTACACAAGTAGTAGTCTGGAGAAGTACCATTGGACCTGGGGCCTCTATTCCCTCATCAGTAACGACTGCATTAATAGCTGTATGGGACAAGGTAGCGATTAAATTGGAGTGGACAACAACTTTCCCCTTCCTGTTCACTCCTAGTTTAAATGACCCTGATTTTCCTCCAGCAATGGAGGAGGGTACTTACAAGAGATAGACAATAGGGCTACCGGAGAGCGGGTGACATGTTTGAGGAATCAGGAGTCTGTTCCTTCAAACACTGAGCAAATTCTCATCCTCCCAGAAACAGTACAGTATTATTACAGGTCCGCCATTTGGTTTTAAATGCTCAATTTTCTGCTAATTAGTAGGGCTTTGATCCCCTTAAGATGTGACTATTCACCAAGGAAGGATGTTTTCCAACATTTATATAAATTGCAGATTAGCATAGCGAATGAGGGGAAGGTGCTGATGGGAGAGACCGATAGGCAGACCACTCTTGGCTAAGGGGTGGGAGGAAGTTCATTACAAGGTGCAGATGATCTCACAATGCACAACCATGCATGAAGCACTGGTTAAAATAATGATTTATTGGTGTCATACCCCTGATAAGTTACACAGGTGGAATTCCTGGAGATCAGATGCCTTCCAGAGAGGATGTATGTGTGGGTGGGAATCTTTTAACACATGCTGTCACACTCTAGATTACCGATTAACACAGTACTGAGAGTAGCCAATGGGCAAACATTTCCATTATTTTCCTGAAGAGGGAGACAAATGTTGCTGGCACTGTGTACAGCAGGACAGGCTGGCACAGCTTGGAGTTTTCAGTTTCAAGATGATCTGGGTGTCATTGGATTAGTAGAATGTAAATTTAAAGGACTTTTTAGATCTGGTAGGTTGGTGAGGTAGAGGTTGAGTAGTGTGGTATCTCCCTCAATATCTGCTTTATTATGTTCCCCTGGTTGATGGCGTTTTCCTGTTAAAATACCCAGTATGTTTACTTCCAGAATGTGGCAGCGTGTAAAGAGAGAAAATGTGTTCAATGAAATAAGTTGTTGCCCAGCTGTGGTGTTTTAAAAATAAATTAACAACATACTTCTATGTTACTGTGATTGTTTTGGAGAGAACTTTACAAAAATCAAAGGTGGAATATTAGAGTCTTGAGGTGTGCCACATTTATTGGTGAGCTGACATGAACATGATCAGCAGGAACATGTGACACCTTGTAATAGTACAAGAAGATCCATTGTAGGATGTTTCCTCAGATGCTAATAACCCTTCATCAGGTCTCGGAATCCTCCATAATGGGTGCTGCGTCAGAGAAAGCAGATAGTTCCAGTAGTAAAAATGCAGCCACTCAATTTCTGTTCACCTTCTCCTTCACGTCATCCTATGGATATCAAGAAAGATTCAGTGTCTCATTCTTGGTGAAAGCACTATTTACAAACCAGACAATGGTTTACTCTTATGAGGTCAGAGACCTAAGCTAAGGCGGCTCTTTTAATTATATTTCCTGGGGCGTGTCCTACATGGCCCCAGTGAAGGAGCTGCCTTGAGGAGCTCCACTGCAACCATCGGGCCATATACTGCTTGGGAACTCTGTAGCAATCCTGCATCTGCAGGAGTGAAAGACAGTACCCAGGAGAGTGTGGGGGCTGTACTGTCCGCATCGCTGACTGCGCAAAGCACTTCATCTACTTGAGCGAGAAGACGCCCGTCGGCCCGTGTCAAAATGGTTACTGCGGTGGCAGGTCTTACTGAGGCCTTCTAGCCCCCCGATTGGCCCCAAGAATATCTGCAATCCGGCTGGCTCCATTATTCGGTGGGGAGGTGAATCGCTGCTGACCCATCGGCTGCCGATCCCCGGAGATAGAAAAAACAAGAGATGATGGACGTAGTGCTGGTTTGAATCCATCATCGTTCCTTAGCTCACTTTGCCATCGCAGTTCAGGCCCAGTCATATGCAAATCAGTCTTGACCCTGTTCCTCATTTGAGCAGTCCAGCTCGAACTGCCAAGCCAAGTCTTTACTGGACCAGAAACAAGCATCCTGGGACTGGCGGCTGCAGCAACGACCCTGGGCCCGGCAGCCCATACATCAGCCATAGGGGCGGGGAGATCTGCTTGAATCCCCTGTGTAAGTGCACTGAGTCCGAGCCAGTGAGCCTCAACTACACAGAGACCCCTGCTGATGCGACTGCCCGGAGCCCCTGCCGGGGACACTGCAGGAGCGGGGAAGGCATAGGTGGTTGCATTCTCTGATCACGGGGAGGCCGCGGCCCTCGCTTGGATGTGAGGCCGATGACGCTGGAGCAGACGGGTATCGGGTATCTAGAGAGGGAAGAGGTGGCGTTTTGCCACTGTGTTGGACCCTGGGACGTGACTTGCCTGCAGCGAGGCCCACTTCAAGAGCTGCCGAGGTGGACCGATGAGATTGCACTCGCCTGCTTGGCCTTCAGAACTGGGGGAGTTGCAGCTGCTCCCGTAGTCAATTGGGACCTGCTGCGTTGCTTTTAGTGGTAAGGCCCTCTGGCTCGGGAGAGCTTTGGTCTTACTTTCTGCAACCTTCACTGCCCTTTACTGGAGGGTGAGTGGGGCCTCTGGGCTTTGGTGGCTTGGTTACCCTATGGTCGGTGGGAATGCTGAAGTGAGCTGAGAGCCCGCCCTAACTCAGTGAGGTGACTGGCGACTGCCAAGCCCTGGAACTGGTGCGCCAATTTGCCCCTTCTGAATACGAGCAGCCCTTCTGTTCCACACACTACGGGGAGGACATAGCAGCCTTGAATCAGGAGGTAGCCAGTGAGGTCAAATAACTTTGCCATGAGATGGGAGAACTGGACAAGCATGTGAATACATTGGAACAGGGAAACAACACTAGGGAGGAGGAGTTGGAAGCCTACTAGAGCCAGATACTGAAGGGCAAAGCCCAGAACGCTGACTTCAACTACTACCTGGAATACTTGGAGTACAGATCCAGCAGATCCAACATCTGGATAAAAGGGGTTCTGTTGCAGGGAAATGCTGCCAAACTAGAGGATTATGTGCTTCCTCTCCTCTGCCACATCGTCTCAGTCCTGCTGCAGCAGCTTAGTTGTACAGGCATCTCCGGGCTCCATTGCAGAGTGAGCAGTGATGATTTGCTATTTTCAGATTGACCCAACCTCTTAATGCAAATGGTGCTTCCACTGGCATACGAAACAAGCTGCTCTGACTGGAGAGCCCCCTCCTGGGATGAGGAGGAGACGCAATCACACCTTACGATCTTACACTATCAACCTGTGGGTGCAGCAAGGCTCATGCTTGCTCCTTGCGCATGGGACTTTGCCAGTGACATGGACCCTACCTGTGAGAAAGTGGCTCTATATATACTGGACCAGAGTAAGGTACAGTGTGTATAGAGTCCACAAACCCCAGAGGTTTAACAGAGGTTAAAGCCGGGTGTGACCTTACTCTCTAAAGTGGTAGCTTGGTCGAGCAGTAAGGCAAATGCATTTCTTGTACACACTCAGTCAGCAAAAGGTTTCACACACTCAAAGACTGAACTCCAGGCCAATTGTTTTTATATCAAAAGACATAGTTGTTTTATTTCTAGAACCAACAGGCATCAAAAATATGCTGCTCTCAATATGAGAGGCCTCAGATGAGTACTTTGCATAAAGGCAATAAACTTTGTAAAGACAATAGGTACAGGGGTTGCAGTAGGCAACACAATTTTACACACAATTTAGCATTGAGCTCAAAAGATTCCCTTATATAAACACAGGTGATTACTTTGTAGATTACTTTGGTAATTCCAGGACTAGCTCCTAGGTTCAGTCCTGGGGTCTAAGCTGGAAACAGTTTAGCAAAAACGTTTTAGGTCTTGTGGTGATTTTTCAGGAATAAAAAGCTATTTTAAAAGTTCACACTTAGAAACTTTTCAACAGAAATCTGGCAATGTTATCCAATGAGAGAAAATTCAGGTTGCAGGTAAAGTACGATCTCGTTACTTTTGTAATCCAGTACTGGTCTCCTGGGGCCAGCACTGGGGTCTCAACTCAAAACAGGTAAGTATTTACGTTTCAGTATTTCGTATGATTTTTAACGAATATTTCTAGTTTTCAAAAGTAGACACTTGGAAGAAATTTCATAGAGAAGCAGACAACTGATTCCTATGGAGAAAACCCAAGTTACTAGTAAACCCGCTAGGGATTACTTTTGCGTTTCAGCACTGGACTACAAGGTACAGTACTGGCTCCTCTCCTGGTCACAGGTGAGTATTTCGGAATTCGGATGATTTTATATGAATATTTCAAGTTTTCAAAAGTAGATACTTAAAAGATTTTTCAAGTCAAACCAGTCAATGTTATTTAATGGCAGGAAAGTGAGTTACCGGTTTCCTGGTGAGTACTCGACTGGTGAAGTTGTGGTTCTGGGCATAGACTCAGGGGTCCCCCAGGGTCAGGTAGGTACAGTTGGTTCACCCTCAGCGGCGGCCAGGTGCAGAGGTAGTTAGTAAACAACAAAGGTACCAGAGGGTCTCAAATAAATGTACCCACTAATAAAGAGAACCAACCGAGAACTCACCCCTACTCACAGGTTATGTCACAGAGAGCTCTCCAAGGATGAGGAAAAATACCCATCAGTCACCATTCGGATCCGCCCTTCATCATTTGGGATTTTATCCGTACCACCCGTCAGAGGTTTTTAGTACTCTCCTCGGAGGTCAACCCGGTGGTAGGGGGTATCCTCAGTGAGTACGAGAGACAACAGTGTGGTATACCACTCGATGTAGGTGGCCGGCGTCCTGGCCCCAGACGGCCAGGACGCCGGCCAGGAGTACCGACGGTTAGAGCGGTGCTTCATTTTCCCCTGAGCCTCTGCCAGGTGGGGTGAGGCTAGCCAACCTTACAGATTAAGGGATTTGCACAGACTGTAAGGGCACCCGGAGCATTCAGGTGACCATGTGCACTTGTTCATGTTTCTCTGGTGTCACTTTTGGCTTTTGATTTACTTCTTCACTTGGTGTAGTAGCATTTTATTTCTGGTCCTGATGAAAGCAAGGACAACACTGTCCTCTAATTGCTGAAACTAGTCGACCATATTGACCTGAGGCTGTCCACATAACTAGACAGTTGGCAGGCGCATTGTTTTTTAACATTGGTATGTTAAGCACAACTGGAATAAATCTTTATCTAGTGCTTTCTCTAAACCAATTTTAAACACACTTTTCCTTGGTTTCTTCTTTTTTCACACTTCTTTTTGCACTGCACACCCCAGTCCCACTTTTCCTGCCACTCACCTACATCGAGTGGTATACCACACTGTTGTCTCTCGTACTCACTGAGGATACCCCCTACCACCGGGTTGACCTCCGAGGAGAGTACTAAAAACCTCTGACGGGTGGTACGGATAAAATCCCAAATGATGAAGGGCGGATCCGAATGGTGACTGATGGGTATTTTTCCTCATCCTTCGAGAGCTCTCTGTGACATAACCTGTGAGTAGGGGTGAGTTCTCGGTTGGTTCTCTTTATTAGTGGGCACATTTATTTGAGACCCTCTGGTACCTTTGTTGTTTATTAGTTCTGTTGGGGATAGTACCCAGAGCCTGGTCTTTAAACTTCCCCTAGGTCCTCCTCTACCGTATTGTTTTGTTGCAGAGGTAGTTAGACCCAATGTTATCCAATGGGGTATGGGGGGCATCCGGTTGGTGACTGCTGGCTAGCAGGCCACGTGGCTGTGGGAGCTGGGCTCCTGGTCACTTTCTCAGGGCAAAGGGGGAAGCAGGATAGGACAAAGGTGGCAAGGCCAGCGGTTATTGGGGCGCCGGGTGCAGGGTGCTTTTGAGCCGTTGGGCGCTCAATTTTATCCAACGGAAAAGGTCAAAAGGGAACAAAGGCTGCAGGCTCGGGGGCGAAGACTCTCCATGGGCGACCAGCACATGGAGAGGTAAGTTGGGATCTTGGAGCACAGGTAGTTACCCCAAAGGGAGGCACAGGGGGCTGTAGTGTGCAGGGGTGTCTTTGGGTGTCAGAAAAGCTTACCCTCAGCCGGTCGCGGTTGGGGGGGGGGTCCTGGTTCGGAGTCTGCAGCCGTCGTCTGGTTTGTCGAGGAGGGTCTTTGGGCTCTGGACTTCGGGTCCCAGTCACCGGGGGGACGTCCTCGTGGTCTTGGAACACTCTGGCTTGGGCCGGGCTTGGCGGGTACAGCGTGGGCTGGTACGGAGCTTCCTGGCTGGCACCAGGGGGGTTGTTGCAGCAGAGCCTCTGCTGATGGGAGTCCCAGTCTTCAAGAGGGTCAAGGCAGGCAGGTCCTCTGGGTGTCCCAAGGTTGCTGTCCGCAGGAGTCGCCGGGATTTAGGCAGGAGCAGGTTCCAGGATCGACAGGCCGGTAGGGCTGGGGCCAAGTCAGTTGTTGTTGTCCTGTTAGCAGCTGCGCGGCGGGTCGTCTAATTGATCTTCTTTCTTCTTTTGGTTTCGGGATATGAGGAAGGAAGGTTCAGGGAGCCCCTAAATACTGAATTTAGGGGTGTTACATGTAGGGCAAGGGCAGGCACCAATAGGTCCCTCTCCTGGGGTGGGTACACCCCCTAGCCTGCTCCTCTCCTGTGGGAGGCGGGCAGGAGCCTAGCTGGGATTGGGCATATTCAAGATGGCCGGAGCCCGGGGTCGTGCTTCACCTAGTCTCCCCCACCTGAGAGGTGGGGTTGGCACAGGCTGGCACCCCCCCCCTTCCTGACGTAGTTTTTCCCGCCAGTCTTCCCGCCAGAGTGGGGGTCAGAACTGGTGGGGGCCAGTTGCTGTGTACTGCAAATGGTCTGGAGAAGCTTACAGGGGTGGCATGCCTTTGAAGCTTCCCCCTGCCCATCCTGGGGGAGGAGACCTAGCACCTCGCCCAGTATGTGCATTGTTGCAGGCCCAGGAGAGCGGGGGCTCTCCACCCAGAGGTCCAGCAACATGTCTGCTGTGTGGCAGCCTCTGCAGCCACTCAGCCCAGACTCGTATTGTAGGTTAGGTTTTCAGAGTGCATCTCTAAGATGCCCTCTGGTGCATTTTACATTAAATCCCACACGAGCATCAGTGCGGGTTTAATGTGCTGAGAAGTTTGGTACCAAACTTGTCAGTCTTCAGTGTAGCCATTATGGTGCTGTGGTGTTCGTAATGACAACCTCCCAGCACCATATACTCTTAATGGCATCACTGCACTTACAGTGCCCAGGAATGGCCCTGTGTACTATAGGGGCACTCGGCTCATGCACCTGTGCCCACACCTCTGGCATAGGGCACCCAGCTAGAGGGGTGACTGATGTATGCCAGGGCAGTGGGTTCTGTGGGCATGGCACACAGGGTTGTGTGCCATGTCGACTCTTCGTTTAGCTCTGTACCTAGGCACTGTGTGGGTGTCAGGGTACAGGGCCTCTGAGGGTGGCACAATAAGTGCTGCAGTCCTCAGGGGTCTTCTCTGGTTACCATACCTTGGGTACCTAGGGTACCATTTACTAGGGGCTGACAGGTGGCCAGCGATGCCAATTGGGTTTTAGTTTCAACACAGCTTTTAGGGAACAGGCCCTGGGTCCCTGGTTGGCAGGGACCCAGGGCACACTCAGTCAAAGCACATCAGCAGTTCAGTAAAAAGTGGGGCATACCAGTGCAAGAAAGATGGTACTTTCTCACAACCCCCCCCCCCCTCTCTCCCATCGTAAGGTGATGAGACAAACTTGCCCTAGGGAGGCTTAATTGTCTAAGTGGAAGAACCTGGAAAGTCCATCTGCATTGGCAAGGGCAGTCCCTGGTCGGTGTTCCACTTCAAAGTCCATACCCTGTAGGGAGATGGACCATCTCAATAGTTTTGGATTTTCCCCTTTCATCTGCATTAGCCATCTGAGAGGTCTGTGGTAATTTTGAACCAGGAAGTGAGTTCCAAACAAGTAGGGCCTCAACTTCTTTAGGGACCAAACCTCAGCAAAGTCCTCCCTCTCAATGGCACTCCAACGTTGCTCTCTGGGAAGTAGCCTCCTGCTTATAAAAGCAACATGTTGGTCTTGGCCTTCCTCATTGATCTGGGAGAGGACTGCTCCTATCCCCAGCTCTGAAGCATCAGTCTGCACTATGAACTGCTTGGGGTAGTCTGGTGCTTTTTGAATGGGTGCTGAGCACATCGCTTCTTTCAGGGTGTCAAAAGCCTTATGGCAGCTAACAGTCCAGTTTACTTTCTTGGGCATTTTATTGGATATGTGTTCTGTGAGGGGAGCCACAATGGACCCATATCCTTTCACAAACTTCCTGTAGTATCCAGTCAAGCCAAGGAATGCCCTGACTTGGGTCTGGGTGATTGGAGCTGCCCAGTCCATGATGCTCTGGATCTTGGGCTGTAAGGGTTGGACCTGGCCTCCACCAACAAGGTGGCCCAAGTACACCACAGTGCCCTGCCCTATCTGACATGTGGATGCCTTGATAGTCAGTCCTGCAGATTGCAGGGCTTGTAGAACCTTCCCAAGGTGGATCAGGTGATCCTGCCAGGTGGAGCTAAAGACAGCAATATCATCAAGGTAAGCTGCACTAAAGGACTCCAATCCAGTCAGGACTTGGTTCACCAACCTCTGGAAAGTGGCTGGGGCATTCTATAACCCAAAAGGCATTATAGTGAACTGATAGTGCCCGTCAGGGGTGGAGAATGCTGCCTTTTCTTTGGCTCCTGAGGCCATGCCAATCTGCCAGTATCCTGCAGTTAAGTCAAAGGTGCTGAGGAATTTGGATGCCCCTAGCTTGTCTATCAACTCATCTGCTCTTGGAATGGGTTGAGCATCTGTCTTGGTGACAGAGTTGAGCCCTCTATAGTCCACACAGAACCCCATCTCTCTCTTTCCACCCTGTTGATGAGGTTTGGGGACCAGAACCAATGGGCTAGCCCAGGGGCTCTCAGAGGGTTTAATTACCCCTAGCTCCAGCATCTTGCTGACTTCAGCTTTGTGCTTTCCTTGACTTGGTCGGATTGTCAATAGATTTTGTTTTTGACAGGGTTACTGTCACCAGTGTCCACATCATGGGTACACCATCTGGTCAGACCAGGGGTCAAGGAAAAGATGCTAGCAAACTGTCGCAAGACTTGCTTGCAGTCAGTCTGCTGTTGGGGAGAGAGGGTGTCTGAAAAGACCACTCCATCCACTGACCCATCTTTTGGGCTGGAAGAGAGAAGATCAGGGAGAGGTTCACTCTATGCTTCCTGTTCCTCATCAGTCACTATCTGCATGGTGAGGTCAGCCCTGTCATTGTAGAGTTTCAGGTGGTTCACATGGATAACCCTTTTGGGTGTCCTGCTGGTGCCTAGGTCCACTAAGTAAGTGACCTCACTCTTTTTCTCCAGGATAGGGTAAGGGCCACTCCATTTGTCTTGGAGAGCCCTTGGTGTCACTGGCTCCAAAACCCAGACCTGTTATCCAGGTTGAAATTTAACCATGGCAGCTTTTTGGTCATACCAGTGCTTCTGCTGCTCCTGGCTGGCCTCAAGATTCTTGGATGCCTTGTCCATGTACTCAGCCATTCTGGACCTTAGGCCAAGCACATAGTCCACAATGCCTGGCTTTGGTTCTTGGAGAGGCCTCTCCCAACCTTCTTTCACCTGACAAAGTGGTCCCCTTACAGGATGACCAAACAGAAGTTCAAAGGGTGAAACCCCCACTCCCTTCTGTGGCACTTCCCTATAAGCAAAAGGAAGGCATGGCAACAGGACATCCCATCTACTTTTGAGTTTTTCAGGGAGTCCCATGATCATACCTTTCAATGTCTTGTTGAACCTTTCCACAAGACCATTGGTTTGTGGGTGGTATGGGGTAGTAAACTTGTACTGCACCCCACACTCCTTCCACATGTGTTTCAGGTAAGCAGACATGAAGTTGGTACCTCTGTCTGAAACCACCTCCTTAGGAAACCCTACCCTGGTGAAGACACCCAGGCGGGCCTTGGCTGCTACAGGAGCTGTAGTAACCCTAAGGGGAATTGCTTCAGGGTACCTAGTAGCATGATCCACTACTACTAGAATGAATTTGTTCCCTGAGGCTGTGGGAGGCTCAAGTGGATCCACAATGTCCACACCTACCCTTTCAAAGGGTACCCCCACCACTGGCAGTGGTATCAGGGGGGCCTTTGGTTTGCCACCTGTCTTGCCACTGGCCTGACAGGTAACACAGGAGCTCACAAACTAGGGGGATGTAATGAGCTAAAGTTAGGAGGAACTCCCTGTACTTCTGTGGCACAACCACCCTCCTGGTAGCTCCAGGATTGGGGTTTCTTGCTTCCGCATACAGTAATCCCTCTTCCCAATAAGCTCTGTGGGTACCACTGACATCTCCCTTTGCTTCTGCAGCAGCTTGCTGCCTCAGGCTTTCAAGAGTGGGGCAGTCTCGCTGACCTTGGCACAGCTCTTCCCTAGCGGGTCCCCTTGGGCCCAGGAGTCCAGCCTGGTAAGGCTGAAGCTCCATGGGCTCAGTTCCCTCTAGGGTTTCCATGTCCTCTCCCCTAGGAGAGAGGTCCTGAGAGGCTTGCTGTGTAGAAGCTGGTTCCCCAGTCTTCTTGCTTTTTGTCTTGGTTGGTTGGGCCATACTTTCAGGCTCCAAACCTACTTGTTCACCCTTCCTTTTGCTCTGTGCTCTGGTTTGCACACACACCAGTCTAGGGATACCCAGCATGGCTGCATGAGTTACTTGCTCAAACTCAGCCCAGGCTGAGGTTTCCAGGTCATTTCCAAGCAGAGAGTCAGCTGGCATTTGTGGAGAGATCACTACCAGTTTAAGGCCAGTAGCCTCCCCCCACCCTAATGTCACCCTAGCCAGAGGGCGTTGGGTGGTAATGCTGTCAGCATTGGTGACTGGAAAATTTTCCCAACCTAATACTGCTCTGGGGAAAACAGCTTTTCTTTTACCATATTGATGCTGGCACCTGTATCCCTCTGGGCTTCTACTCTAGTTCAATGAATGGATGGGGTATTGCAGACACTTGTTACAGTTGGGTGGCCCACCAGCTAAATTGGCAACCTCCATTTCCCCCAAGGAGACTAGACTAGCTTGAGTGTATTCCCAGATTTGCTCTGGGCACTCCTCTGATCCCATCTGTAGATTTACTGTCCCTGGAGTAGCTGTATTGGGTGCCTTAGGGGCTTTATTGTAGGGGCAGTTTTTGTCTACAGTTAAATGTCCCAACTTTTTACAGTTGTTACAATAGGCCTTGTTAGGATCAGAGTTCTTCCCCTTATAGGGCTGAGGCACATAGGGAGTAGTTTGGGACCCACCCACCTGGACAGGTTTTTGGGGCCCTTTAGAAGACTCAGCCTTTTTTTCTTGGGGATTCTCACCACCTTTCCCCTCGGGAGGTTTTTTAAACCTTTCGACGCTGATGACGAGCTCAGCTCGTCATGATGCACGGTTGAGCTGTGCTGATGACGAGCTGAGCTCGTCATGAATCATGTAAAATATGAATGTCCAGCACAGTACGGGAAAACTGCTAGCAGCCAAGGTGTTAATCACCTTCTTTTGGTCACCCCCAGTGGCTGTCCTGGTCACCCTAGTCTTGACCCAATGTTCTGCCTTCTTTCCCAGTTCTTGGGGAGAAATTATACCTAGGTCTACCAAATGCTGATGCAACTTTTCATTTGTGCAATTATCAAAATGTGTTCCTTCATAAACAAATTATAAAGTCCAGTAAAATCATGCACATTGTGTCCACTTAACCAACCATCCAGTGTCTTTACTGAGTAGTCTACAAAATCTATCCAGGATTCGGTCTGGGTTTTGTGAGCCCCCCTGAACCTAATTCTGTACTCCTCAGTAGTGAGTCCAAAGCCCTCAGAGTTTTCTTCATGAGGTCATAAGACCCTGCATCTGGCCCAGAGAGGGCCAGAAGCCAGTCACTGCAGTTACCTGAGAACAGTTCCCACAGCAGTGCCCCCCAGAGAGGTTTCTTTAGTCTTCTGATATCACAAGCCCCCTCAAAGGCTGTGAACCACGTGGTGATATTATCACCTTCCTCAAACTTAGGGACAATCCCTTTGGGGATTTTAGGATCATAAGATTGCTCTTTATCCTTATTATTGGTATTGCTGCCACCAGAGATGGGGGCTAAGCCCATCTCTTTCCTTTCTTTTTCTAGAGCCAGGAGTCTAGACTCTAGGTCTAATCTCTTGGCCAACTTTGCTAAAAAGTTGTCCTCTTCATTGGACCTCTCCCCAATGTGTCCTCTGGGGCCTAGTCCACCTGTGTGGTACTCGGGCACCCAGAAGCTAACTCTTGGAGTTAAGGATGTAGAGACCATTACTTCCCTAGAGATGGGGGGAGGGGGGTTGGTATTATCCTCCTCCTCCTCCTCCGAACTGACGTCACCCTGTTCGGAGGGGTGGCTTTTTGCATACTCAGCCAGGAGCTCCTGGAGCCCTTGTTTGGTTGGATGCAGGTCCATGACTATATTTTTAAGTTTAGATAGGGACCTCAATTCCTTGAAATTCAAGTGCAAGTAAGGTGTGAGGTCGAGCTCCTCAACCAGGTCCATGTTATCTTCACTAAAAGCTGGGTTCTGTTGAGACATTCTAAACGCACAGTTCTAACCCTCTACTCTAACCATAGTGACTTTATATTTTTCTGGAATTCTAATGGGACTTACAAGGCCCTATCAGACTTTTAGTATTTTGGAAACACCAATCTCAGAATTCTAAAGGCAATTTATGAGTTCTGTCGTGTGATCAGATGGTAACCAAGTAGTCCAACAAATGCAAGTTTGTATCCCTCAGCTGATCCACCAATGTGAGAAAGTGGCTCTATACATACTGGACCAGAGTAAGGTACAGTGTCTATAGAGACCACAAACGCCAGAGGTATAACCGAGGTTAAAGCCAGGTGTGACCTACTTTCTAAAGTGGTGGCTTGGTTGAGCAGTAAGGCAGTAACAGAGGACAGTTTAAAGCATTTGTTGTACACACTCAGTCAGCAAAAGGTTTCATACACTCAAAGACTGAACTCCAGGCCAATTGTTTTTATATCAAAAGATATAGTTGTTTTATTTCTAGAACTAACAGGCATCAGAAATATGCTGCTCTCATTATGAGAGGTCTCAGATGAGTACTTTGCTGAAAGGCAATAAACTTTGTAAAGACAAATAGGTACAGGGATTGCAGTAGGCAACACAATTTTACACACAATTTAGCATTGAGCTCAATGTATTCCCTTATATAAATACAGGGGATTACTTTGTGAATTACTTTGGTAATTCCAGGACAGGCTCCTAGGTTCAGTCCTGGGTCTAAGCTGGAAACAGTTTAGCAAAAACGTTTTAGGTCTTGTGGTGATTTATAAAAAGCTATTTTAACCCCTTCGATGCTGATGACGAGCTCAGCTCGTCATCACCCACGGGTGGCGTGTGCTGATGACGAGCTGAGCTCGTCATGTAACTCAGAATTTTGGAAATCCCAGCACACAGCGGGAAAACCGCTAGCAGTCAAGGTGTTAAAAGTTCACACAGAAACTATTCAACAGAAATCTGGCAATGTTATCCAATGGGAGAAAATTCAGGTTGCAGATAAAGTACGATCTTGTTACTTTTGTAATCCAGTACTGGTCTCCTGGGGCCAGCACTGGGGTCTCAACTCAAAACAGGTAAGTAATTAAGTCTCAGTATTTCGTATGATTTCTAAAGAATATTTCTAGTTTTCAAAAGTAGACACTTAGAAGAAATTTCATAGAAAAGCAGACAATGGATTCCTATGGAGAAAATGCAAGTTACTAGTTAACCCACTAGGGATTACTTTTGCGTTTCAGCACTGGGCTACAAGGTACAGTACTGGCTCCTCTCCTGATCACAGGTGAGTATTTCGGAATTCGGATGATTTTCTATGAATATTTCAAGTTTTCAAAAGTAGACAGAAGATTTTTCGAGTCAAACCAGTCAATGTTATTCAATGGCAGGTAAGTGAGTTACCGGTTTCCTGGTTAGTACTCGACTGTTGAAGTTGTGGTTCTGGGCATAGAATCAGGGGTCCCCCAGGGTCAGGTAGGTACAGTTGGTTCGCCCTCAGCGGCGCAGGGGCGGCCGAGTGCAGAGGTAGTTAGGCCCATGTTATCCAATGGGAGACGGGGGACCTCCGGTTTGTGGCTGCTGGCTAGCAGGCCACGCGGCTGTAGGAGCTGGGCTCCTGGTCACTTGCTCAGGGCAAATGGGGAAGCAGGATAGGACAAAGGTGGCACGGCCAGCGGTATTTATTTATTTATTTATTTTTTACATTTCTAGAGCGCACTGTTACCCGGAGGTGTCCTGGTGCTAACAGATTGGGCTGGTGTGTGTGGGTAAGGAGCTTTAATGAGTGAAGAGCCAGGTCTTCAGTGCCTTTCTAAAGGATTGCAGATCAGGCAATTGTCTAATGTAGAGGGGTAGCTTGTTCCAGGCTACTGCTGCTCCTAAGGAAAAGCTCCTGCCTCCCCATCTTGCTTTCTTGACTCTGGGGACTACTACCAATGCCTGCTGCCCAGATCTGAGGGATCTTGCCGGCTTGTACCAGAAAAACAGTTCCTTCATGCATCTAGGGCCCAGATCGTGCACTGCTTTAAAGACCACACAGAGCGCCTGGAAAGTAATTCGTTTCCGCACTGGCAACCAATGAAGTTTAGCCAGGTCCTGAGCCACCGATGCAAACTTAGGTGTATCTGTTATCAGGCGTGCGGCTGCGTTCTGTAGGATCTGGAGTTTATTTAGTACACCGACTTGGGCATTCAGCATAAGGCTGTTACAGTAATCTAGCCGGGATAGAACTAGACCGGTAACCACTGTTTTTCTGTGCTCTTGCTCCAAAAATGGTAGCACTTTCCTGATTGTTTTAAGGACAAAATGCGTGGATGAGACCAGAGCATTGATCTGAGGTTTAAAGGATAATGAGTCATCCACCAAAATGCCGAGATTTTTCACCTTAGTCACTGGGGCAGGCAGAGTTCCCATTTCTTCAGGCCACCATCTCGGGGACCAAAAGTTATCTTTGGAGCCGAAGAGTAGCACTTCTGTCTTTGAAGAGTTCAACAGTTTTGAGCCATCCAAACACCCACTTCTCGCATGCAGCTTTTGAACCTATCCGCAGTGCTGACTTTTTCCCCCGGCAGCAGAGACACCACTATCTGCGTGTCATCCGCGTAAGGTGTAAGGTTGAAGCCAAAGGTTCGAATTATCGGGGCTAGCGTGGAAACATAGACATTAAAAAGGGTCGGGCTCAAGGAGGAGCCCTGGGGTACTCCACAAGGAAGCGTAAAGGGGCTTGATTCAAAATCCCCCAGTGCCACCGTCTGAGTCCTGTTGGAGAGGAAGGCCTGCAGGATCTTCAACGCCTTACCTTGAACTCTGCAGGCCCTCAACCGGTCCACCAACAACTTGTGATGGACCGTGTCAAAGACCGCGGAAAGATCCACCAGGAACAGGGCTGCTCTTCCTCCTCCATCCAACACTCTTCTAATGTCTTCCACCGGCTTGATTAAGGCGGATTCTGTGCTATGTTCTGCACGGAAACCATGTTGGCATGGGTCTAGATGTTCTCCTATTCTCAAGAACGTGCTTAACTGTGTGTTTAAAGAGCCTTCCATAATTTTGGCTGGAAGGGGCTGTCTGGCAATAGGCCAATAGTTGTTTAAATCGGCTATGTCCAAATTGTTTTTTTTAAGGAGAGGTAAAATGGAGGCTTGTTTCCATTTTGCGGGGAATTCCCCACTATCCAACATAAGATTGAGAAGGGGGGTGAGTCCGGCTGCAATGGAAACTGGCGCTAATTTAGCGATGGCAGCAGGGCAGGGATCATGAGGGGAGCCTGATTTTATCTTCTTAAGTCGGCTCATTACCTCTTTCTCACTGATTTGGGAGAAAAGTAGAAGTTTTTCTGGGCCGTTATCTGACTCCGCTTTGTTGGTGGAATGTTCCGCCAGAGTTTTTATTTGACTGTCTAAAGGAGAGAAGATTTTTTTCAACTTTTTCACGGAAAAAAGTAGCCAGCTTCACACACAGAAGAAGACTAGGGGGTACCTCTATGGTCTTGGGGACTGCCAGGGAGGACACAGTTCGAAAGAGGTCCTTCGGGGCATTGCTGGCTTCTTTGACCTTCTTCGTAAAGAAAGCTCGTTTTGCTTGCTGGATCCTCTCTTTATACGCTCTTTGCTCAGTGTTCAGGATTTTTTTGTCTGACTCGCTAAAGGTTGCCCGCCAGATTTTTTCCTTTTTTTTTTACACACAATTTTATGGTCCCTGATCTCTTCGGAGAACCAGGGGGCGGAAGGATTGGACCGTGTGGGGAAACCGGTTTTAAGGGGAGCTAGTTGTAAGCACGCTGCCTCCAGCCATCTAGTGTAGGCCTAGGTTGCTTGTTCCGTATTTCCTGAAAGCGTCTCCAAGGTTGACTTTAATATACATTTCAGCTCATCTTGTTTTATGTCATTTCATTTCCTAATCTGTCGTGTAGCGAGTCTGGCTCTAGATGGTTTCCTAGGTGGGGCTAAAACAAAGTTAAAATGGACTGCTGAATGGTCTGACCAGGATATAGGCTGGACAGATACCATATTAAGGCTTGGGTGATTTGAGAAGATACCATCCAGGGTATGCCCTGCCTTATGGGTGGGACCACTGACCAATTGCCTCAAAGCCACCCCCTAGAGCAGGTCGGTAAGATCGCATGTGTCCGGGTCCCAGCCGCATTCTAGGTGAAAGTTGAAATCGCCTAGTAAAGTGAACATTTGGGTAGTGGTGGCTGTTTCTAATATTTTACCCAGGGCTAAAAAAAAGGTGCTTTCGTCCCAGGAGGTCTATAGACTAAGCAGCCTCTAAAGGTTTGGTGGTCAGATAGGGTAAAATTAAAGAAAAGAGTCTCATCTGGACCTACGGGCCCCTGTTGGAAGGACTCTCTGAATGAGCCATGGTAAATGATAGCTAGACCACCACCTTTCTTTTTCTCTCTATTTTGGGTGTAGCAGACATAGTTCGGGTGGGGGGGTAGCATTCACTATGTCAGGGCCAGAGGCTGCATCGGTCCAGGACTCTGTGATGAACGCTATCATCACTCCAGCGTCCTGAATCAACTCCGCTATTTCTGTACTATGTTTGACCAGGGATCTGGCGTTAAGTAAAAGACATTTAGCCGAAGAATGACTTTTTCTGAGTGGCTTTTCCTTGTTGTCCCTGGGGGGCGCAATCGGATCCCAGCTTAGCCTTGGCAAGGTCTGTGAGCAGTTAGAGCATATGCTAAAGGCCTTCTCTGTACTGACCCCCACTTCCAGAGTACAGCAGTCTGCTGAGTTTGATCTGTTTCTCCAGGCTCTAAGAGCCTCGCTAGTGTAGGTACTCGGGCGGTTGGGTGCAGGGTGCTTTTGAGCCGTCGGACGCTCAATGTTATCCAACGGAAAAGGTCAAAAGAGAACAAAGGCTGCAGGCTCCGGGGCGGACACTCTCCAGGGGCGACCAGCACATCAAGAGGTAATTTGGGATCTTTGAGCACAGGTAGGTACCCCAAAGGGAGGCACAGGGGGCTGTAGGGCGCCAGGTGCATGGGTGTCTTTGGGTGTTGGAAAAGCTTACCCTCAGCTGGTGGCGGTTGGGGGGGGGCCTGGTTCTGAGTCTGCAGGCGTCTGGTTCATTGAGTAGGGTCTTTGGGCTCTGGACTTCGGGTCCCAGTCGCCGGGGGGACGTCCTCGTGGTCTTGGATCACTCGGGCACGGGCCGGGCTCGGCGGTTGCAGAGTGGGCTGGTCCGGAGCTTCCTGGCTGGCACCAGGGGGGTTGTTGCAGCAGAGCCTCTGCTGATGGCAGTCTCAGTCTTTAAGAGGGTCAAGGCAGGCAGTTCCTCTGGTTGTTCCAAGGTTGCTGTTCGCAGGAGTTGCCGGGATTTAGGCAGGAGCAGGTTTCAGGATTGACAGGCCGGTAGAGCTGGGGCCAAGTCAGTTATTGTCGTCCTGTTAGCAGCAGCGCGGGTCTTCTTCTTCTTGATTTTCTTTCTTCTTTTGGTAGTGGGATTTGAGGAAAGAAGGTTCAGGGAGCCCCTAAATACTGAATTTAGGAGCGTTACAGGTGTGGCAAGGGCAGGAACCAATAGGTCCCTGTCCTGGGGTGGGTATACCCCCTAGCCTGCTTCTCTCCTGTGGGAGGGGGGCAGGAGCCTATCTGGGATTGGGCAGGGCTCCCCATCTTCAAGATGGCCGAAGCCCAGGGTCGTGCTTCACCTCGTCTTCCCCACCTGAGGGGTTCGATTGGCACAGGCTGCCACCCCCCCCCCCCCTTCCTGACATAGTTTTTCCCGCCAGTCTTCCCACCAGAGTGGGGGTCAGAACTGGTGGGGGCCAGTTGCTGGGTACAGCAAATGGTCTGGAGAAGCTCACAGGGGTGGCATGCCTTTGAAGCTTCCCCCTGCCCATCCTGGGGAAGGAGACCGAGCACCTCGCCCAGGATGTGCATTGTTGCAGGCCCAGGAGAGCAGGGCCTGCAACAATGCAACAATGCAGAGCAGACACAGCAACATGTCTGCTGTGTGGCAGCATCTGCAGCCACTAGCCGAGACGTCCATTGTAGGTTAGGTTTTCAGAGTGCATCTCTAAGATGCCCTCGGGTGCATTTTACATTAAATCCCACACTGGCGTCAGTTCGGGTTTAATGTGCTGAGAAGTTTGGTTCCAAACTTGTCAGTCTTCAGTGTAGCCATTATGGTGCTGTGGAGTTCGTAATGACAACCTCCCAGCACCATATACTCTTAATGGCATCACTTAGTGCCCAGGAATGGCTCTGGGTACTGTAGGGGCACAGGGCTCATGCACCTGTGCACACACCTCTGGCATAGGGCACCCAGCTAGAGGGGTGACTGAAGTATGCCAGGGCAGTGGGTTCTGTGGGCATGGCACACAGGGTTGTGTGCCATGTCGACTCTTGGTTTAGCTCTGTACCTAAACACTCAGCCTGCAAAGGCAGTGTGTGGGTGTCAGTGTACAGGCCCCCTGACGGTGGCACAATAAGTGCTGCAGTCCTCAGGGGTCTTATCTGGTCTCCATGCCCTGGGTACCTAGGGTACCATTTACTAGGGGCTGACAGGTGGCCAGAGATGCCAATTGGGTTTTAGTTTCAACACAGCTTTTAGGGATGGAACACAGGCCCTGGGTACCTGGTTGGCAGGGACCTAGGGCACACTCAGTCAAAGCACGTCAGCAGTTCAGAAAAAAGTAGGGGCATACCAGTGGAAGAAAGATGGTACTTTCTCACACTACCTCTATGATTCTTTGTTGTCTGTAGGTTGGAGTACTTCATATCCCAAACACCTTAGATGCTCACAGCCTGCATACTCATCCAGCTCATATTCTATGGCTCAGCTGGGACGCTTATCTATGGACACTTTTGAATGGACAAACCCGGGCATGGATACCTTGGCCTATCCCCTACCTTGGACCCGGCAAAAGTACTTAGCCTCAACGTTGGATGATACTCCGGGCCAAGACTGGTTCACAACCACTTTTTACAAAACAATTGCCACACAGCCCTGCTATTGACCAGGCTATATAATATATATACTTGTACCATGAAATCAGCTACTATCACCGGCTTGCAGTGCGCTCTACAAATGCTATAAATAACGTAAATAA
Organism: Lissotriton vulgaris; assembly: GCF_964263255.1. Classification (NCBI taxonomy): domain Eukaryota; kingdom Metazoa; phylum Chordata; class Amphibia; order Caudata; family Salamandridae; genus Lissotriton; species Lissotriton vulgaris. The sequence continues at coordinate 267,917,150 of NC_141699.1, read as the reverse complement.
ATAAAATCCCCAAACCTGGGAAAGACCTGGTTTAGTGTGCCAAATACCACCCTATATCCTTGCTGAATGTCGACGCAAAAATGTACCGCCATTCTCGCAGCCCTTCTGAGGCCATACATGACTGAATTGATAGATCCAGGCCAGTTTTATCCCGGGGCGTAACTATGGGGACAACACTAAGCACGTTATCCATCTTATTGAAAAAACCGTCCACACTTGGATGCCGACCCTTTTGATATCGATAGACGCTGAGAAAGCGTTTGATCGCGCACATTGGCCCGTTCTGCGAACGATGCTAGAGGCAGTGGGACTGGGCCTCCACTTCTGTCGATAGGATATGGAGTAGCTACTTGAGCCCCAGTGCATCGATACGGGTTAAAAAGTTGCTGTCCCTCTCATTTTCCATTTCTCGACGACAGGCAGGAATGCCCTCTGTCACCGCTCCTATTCATTCTCTTTATTGCGCCTCAGGCGGAGCAGATTGGACCGCATCCCCTCACAGAGGGAGTCATGGGCAGTCAAACGCACAATATGGCACTATACGTAGATTATGTGCTTTTAGCGTTCACCCGGCCTCGTCAGTCTTTACCCCTCTGCTAGAAGAACTTGAACTATTTAGCAAAGTGTTGGAGTTTAAAAAGGAATACACAAGTTTCAGACCCTCAATCTCATTATTCCTCCAGAGGAAAAAGCCCACTTGACGGCCATTTTCCCATTCCCATGAACGACTCACTTAATTCCAAACCCAGGAATTCAACTGAACTCCACCCTGGAGAAGACAGCGGAGCAAAATTGTGTCCCTGCTGCCTGGCATCCGCTCTACAGCACGGTCATGGCACAGCAGTCTTATATCGTGGCTCAGGGGAATGGCAGCTATTAAAATGTGTGTTCTCCCCAGGATCCTGTATATTATGCAGACACTGCCTCTCTAGCCTCCGCCTCACGCCCTACAAAAACTTCAGCAGCTTATTGAAGAGAGTTCATACTTACCAATGGTAGCTGGAGGATTTGGAATCCCACACCTGATACAGTACTACCAAGCAGCACTACTTCGGTTCATAATGGAGTGGCAACGCCTGATTGCTGTGAAAAATTGGTGTTTTTTAGACCAGACCGCAGTAGGCATGCATATTTGGAAAATTCCGTAGCTCCTTCAGAAACACTGCCCAAACAAGGTATATATTTCCCCAGTAGTCAGGGCGGCAGTAGTGTGGGATAAACATAGCTAGTCTAAACAGCTCTCTACTCCTATGTTGCTGCACACACCAATCTTGGAAAATCTGGATTTCTCTCAGGCGCTACAAGATACATTTTCCTCCTGCTGGCAGGAAGCCAACTGCAAGCGAATAGGAGATTTATTTGATGTACAGAGCTTACTAGACTTTTCTCAAATACAGGAAAACTTTGGACTGCCTGACTCCAAGCACTGGCACTCCACCTAGTCAATGGGTGACTAGCCTGACAATGCGCCCTCATGCGAGTAGAACCCTCACAACTTTTGAGAGGTGGCTCCTCTCTAGACGTGACAACTAACCTATCCTCTCTGACATCTACACTTTCCTAAACACTATCCACCATGCCACTGTTTCGCCCGCCTGCACATGCTGGGAAAAGGAGTGTGATTAACCGTTCTCTGACAAAGAACGGCCTGATTTTCTGTGGCGGGCTTGTACTTCAGCTTCTGCCGCCTCAGGAAGGGAGACCCTTCTTAAGGTTGCCCATTATTGGTATTATACGCCGGCACGCACAGCTAGGTGGACGGGGGTTGGGTGGGGTGACCACTGATGCTGGTGCCACCCACTATAATAATTTGGGCTCTCTATCCCATTTTTGTTGGCATTGCCCCAAACTACACCACTATTGTTCCGACATACTTGCAGATATTGATTGGATGTTTCATACTGATTTACCCAGTTTTTCTAGTTACATCCTCTTAGGTCTCCTTAATGCTTTAACATACCCATTGCAATTTCCAAGAGGAAGGGCCATTAGCCTAGCTCTCTGAGCAGCAAACACAGGTCCTGCTATTTAAATAGGTCACAAACGTGGTTTTGCATCCTGAATCCTTATTCGGCCATCTAGTGGTTGGGTTGGGTATTGTAGTCTTTTTTTTCTCCTTTTTTTTTTTTTCAAGGCCCAGGTGGGCTTCGACCTACCACCATTTGGTATCGTTCGTGACGTTGACGTGCTTCCTCTGGAAGATCCCACCTTTGGTCGCCATCTTCAGATTATTTTTTCCGCTGTTGGGTCTGGATTGTTGCCGAAGAGTTCCAGAGTTTTGGAAGAGGAATCAAGCAAAATCGAAGAATCAAGTTTTCAACTACACCGGACTACAGGTCAGGTACCCGGAGCGACGAGGGAGAAGTTTTATCGCACAAAACCTCGACTTATGAGAATGAGCTCGCAGGGGTCTCCCTGAGCGCGGGGATGGACAAAACACAGTTCAAGTTTTGCACCAATAGCCACCATAAGTACGCGCAGAAGGATCAGCATTGAGTCTGCAACCTCTGCCTGCCGCTCAACCAGAGAAGCGAAGACTGCAACGCCTGCTCGGCGTTTCACCCAAGACCCTCAGAGTAAAGGAGAGGCAGAGATGGGCGAACCACAACATGCAGGGGCCACCTCCATCGCTATGAGACTTGGGCCTCTCCAGTGGAGAAGAGGACAACATCGCCGAAGGACCTGAGGACTGCACCGTCGTCTAGGTCCATAAGAAGACGTCGAAGGAGGTAAGGGGGTTGTCGACCCCTAAACACTCAAGCGACACCCGAAAGAGTGAAGTAAAATCCCTGAGCGACACTCGTAGAAGTGAAGCAAAGTCCTCTAAGGGAGCTCTGCCGCCGAAACAATCTATGAAAGCAACAGCCTCCTTCGAATAGGACTCCCAATCGGCAAAAACTCTTGAGAAGACGTTGAAGGTTGCCCTCAGGAAGGACACCTCGGCGCGGAGGAAAGAAGGGCCGACGTCGACGGCCTCGAAATGAAGCGCTCCAACCCTCGTCGCTGAACATGCCGCTGAGATGGAGGAGAAGAAGAGTAGGCTTGAGGCTGAAATGGGGAGCAACCTACAGCAGAAAAAGGACTTCGACGAGAAGATGAGCCAATACACCATACCGCCAACACCCGTGGTCGAAAGTTGAAAGGGATGACAAAGACGTGGAACCGCCGAAAACGCCCGAACCAGTTGAGGAACTGGGGGAAGACTACTATTTCGAGGGGGAAGGCGACGTAGATCTGCAATCCTACCAGGACTCTACGTCCTCGGAGGCTCAAGACATGGAATGGCAAGATCTCGATGACCGAAGTAGGCGTAGACACTTAGCCTTCGAGGCCCTCGCAGCCGGGCGACATACGGATCTACAACATGGTTGTGCAGAAGGCTGCACAGACTTATGGAGTGAAAATGAAGGAGGAAAAGCCCAAAGCTTGTTTCCTCCTGGAAACTCTACTGCCTCAACAGACTAAGAGCCAATTCCTGCCCATGCTCCCTAGTGTGCTGGACCAGGGTAGAGAGGCCTTTAGGGAGCCAGCTGTATGCAAAACTGTGACGCCTACAACGGAGTAGAAGCACAAACATTCTTCAAAGGACCCTGCATAAATCCAGGGGTCAGTGCCAGCCGACTCCATAATTGCAGCAAAGGCTAGGAAGAGGGCTAATTTTTCCATGAATGCCGGACAAGGAGAGTAGAAGGATGGATCTCACAGGGAGAAAGGTGGAAATAAATGCAGCAATACATTGGCACATCGCAAATTCCAATGCCCTGATCAACAGGCATGCATACCAACACTGGAATGAAGTGGGGCAGCTCCTAAAACATCGACCAGACCAGTACCAACAGAGGGCAGCTCACCTGGTAGAAGAAGGAAAGAACATGGCGAACACATAACTGAAACCAGCATTAGATGCTGCAGAAACATCTTGCAGGCTAATGATGATAGGAGTGACGCCGAGAAGACACGCATGGCTCAGAATTTCAGGATTCAAGCCAGATGCCTCAATGGAGAGCAACTGTTCGGTACACCAGTGGATGACAAGTTGACGCAGCTCAAGAAGGACAACAAAACAGCAAGGTCCATGGGAGCGTTGCAGTTCAGGGGAATGAGAAGAGGCACACCGACAAGGATACCAGGTGGTAGAAGTGGAGGCAACGTGCCGACCACATCACATCAAACGTTCCAGCAGGGCTACCAAGGGAACAACCAAGGCCAACAGCAGCTGGGGCAGCAGCAGCAAAACTGGCAGTACCAACCCCGGGGACAGTCCTTTTGGGGGCGTGGGAATGGACGAGGACAAACATGAAGGGAAGGACAACAGCCCTCGACCAAGTGACTCTGCCATGCATCAGGTCCCCACCCTAGCAACACTTCGGGGTGGGCGGAAAGACAAAAAGACCACAGCAAAACGTTCAAGATGACCTCCCTACAAGAGTTATTACCTCAAATACAGCAAGGAGACTGCATGGCTACTATAAATTTAAAAGACGCATACTTGCACATCCCCATCAACCATAAACACAAGCGCCTACTAAGTTTTGTGATCCCCCAAAGCCACTACCAGTTCATAGTACTGGCATTCGGCCTGAAATCCGCACCAAGGGTGTTCACAAAATGCCTAGCAGCTGTTGCAGCACACCTACGAAGGCAGGGGATACACGTATACCCCTATCTTGATGACTGGCTCGTAAAGGCAAGTTGGTACAATCGAGGCAAACTACACAGCCAGCAGATCATACTAACACTGACAGGACTGGGCTTCTCGATTCATTGGGAGAAATCATCAACGGAGCCAGAGCAAATCAATATATTCTTAGGGGCAGAGATCGACACCATAAAGGCCAAGTTGTTCTTCAGCAGACAACATTGGCAATACTGGATACAGCAGCAATGGTTACAGGCAACTGGGAGTTGGGAAGATCTAGTGGTGGTCACACACGCAGTGCATCAGGAAATAGTGTGGTGGAACGAACTAAACATATCACAGGGGAAACCATTCACACAACCAACTCCAACAGTGACCATCACAACAGACGCCTCCCAGCTTGGTTGGGGCATGCGCATGAACAAGCTCAAGGTGAGGGGGCTATGGTTGCAACAGGATGCAGTCAAGCACATCAATTTCCTGGAACTAAAAAGTGTTCCTAGCTCTCAAAGCATTTCAGAAGCAGCTGTATGGAAACAGGGTGTTGATCCAAACAGACAACACCACAACCATGTTCTACATCAACAAGCAGGTTGGAACACAGTCAGTAATGCTATTGAGGCTAGCACAGGAGATCTGGACATGGGCCATCCCACTAAAGATACTGGCAATACATCTCCCAGGGAAGGACACTGTTGAGGCAGACAGACTCACCAGGCAGACGTCAGCATCCCACGAATAGGAGATCAACCATCAGGAATTACAGAAAGTATACCGGAAGTGGGGTACACTGCAGATAGACCTATTTGCAACACACCAAAATGCCAACACTTCACATCCAGACAACCAGACCATCGGTCACAAGGGAATGCGCTATGGATAAGTTGGTGAAAGACATGTTTGTATACGCTATTCCCCCAATCCCACTGATGCACAGCAAGTGCAGGATCAGCAACATGTCACTGATACTAGTAGCGCCTCAGTGGGCCAGACCGCCCTGGTTCTCGCAGATTGTGGAGATAGCGCAGGAACCAGCACAAATTCCCAAAAAGAAGGGACCTGTTAACAATGCAGAGTGGAAGGGTGCTATATCCAGAGCCAGAGAGCCTCAGCCTGGCGGCTTGGCTCCTGAAGACCTAGAGTTTGCACACCTTAAACTACTGGCGAGCACAATGGCAGTGATCAGGGAGGCAAGAAGGCCTACCAAAAGGAAATTCTACGTAGCAAAGTGGAAGAGATTCTCAGAATGATGCATTTGCAAAGGAAAATCACAAGGGAATCAACAGTGCTAAAATACTTAACACATCTATTACAAAACAAACTAAGCTACACGTCCCTAAGGGTACACTTAGCGGCGATTGTGGCTTACACTACAGGAGAAACAGGGAAAAGTTTCTTCACCTCCCAGGTCGTAAAGCGATTTTTAGAATGGGCGAAGAGGATCGCACCTCCAAACAGAATGCCAGCACCAGCATAGAACCTCAACGTAGTGCTGACACAATTGATGAAGGCACCATTCGAGCCCATGCACAAGGTTACACTGCACATGCTCACACTAAAGACAGCCTTCTTAGTAGCCATCACATCACTGCGGAGAGTAAGTGAGTTGCAGGCGCTAACACTTCAAGAGCCCTACCTGCAGATACACAGTAATATGATTGTTATGAGAACAGACCCACACTTCATGCCAAAGGTGGTGTCTCGGTTCCACATCAGCCAAGCAATCCAAATACCTAGTTTTTTCCAAAAACCAGTCACAAGCACAGAGAGCTCTGCACACACTGGACGCCAGGAGGGCGGTGAAGCACTATGTAGAAAGGATAAAGGAGTGCAGAAAGACAAAGCAACTCTTAGTTTCACTCGCAAGCAGTTTTTTGGGACAACCAGTTACCAAAAATACCATTGCACGATGTATTGCACATGCCATACAACTATGCCACAAACAAGCTGGGCAACAGTTACAAGGAGCAGCTCATGCTCAGTCAACAAGGAAGAAAGGAGCTACAATTGCATTTCTAGCTAACACACCGATTCAAGACATTTGCCAAGCTGCAACATGGTCTGCAGTGCACACGTTCACTAAGCACTACTGTGTGGATATCCAAATGAACAAAGAAGCACAAGTGGGACAGAAGCTCTTGCAACACATATTCAGTAAGCAGCGCTCATCTTCCACCCAGCCACCACAATAAGAACAAACCGCTACAAAGTCTATGCACAGCATAGTGAATCCAGAAAGATTCACGCTGCAAAACGTATAGTTTCTTACCTGTTGGTGTAGTTTTGCAGCTTTAAGACTTTCTGGATTCACTAGCAAACCCACCCTCCTCCGCCAGAAAGATGAGACAGGAGGAAAGGGATTAAAGATGAACAAGACTTAAAAACTTAAAGGAAAAACAGAATAAAACAAGAAAAGAAAAAAGAATCCGAAGATGGCTACCAAAGGTGGGAGCTTCCGGAGGAAGCATGTCGACGTCACAAAGGACACCAAATGGTGGTAGGTCGACGCCCACCTGGGCCACGAAAAAAAGAGAAAAAAAAGACTACAATTCCGAATAATACACAGCATAGTGAATCCAGAAAGTCTGCAAGCTGCAAAACTACACCGACCGGTAAGAAACTATACATTACCACGCATACTGATTGGCTCCATAAGCTTTGAGACCAACAACGTATGGAGAAGCGAACTGCCTTTGTGGAGCACACAGTACCCCGATATGAGAAAACTTGAGGCCCTTGCTGGAAATTCTTATCCAAAACGTTTTGAGAACTTCCTGCCCAATGTATCCAGGTGTACTTCGCCTCACAGTAGACACTTCCGATATAGCGTAGTCCTCACACTATGATGTACTTGGAATGGGGGATGAGACGCAAGACTTAGCTTTGTGAGAGCATCTATCTACTCCCCTCTCCTTATTCCTCCCCTTCTTCCATCACCTTTCTTTTCTTAAGTTATCTGGGTCTCTCACTTTCACCCCCTCCATCCTTCACCCCTGCTGTCTCTATGCCTTCGCCGGCCTATGGATGTATGCAACCTGCTATGTTAACCGTTGAATTACTTCTATAAAAATCAATGTAATGCTTATTATTAATTCCTAAGAAAAACCCATTGGGGATTGGTTGGAATTGAACTAAATCCTCTAGGTTAATGTTTTTTTCTTATTGAGCAGTCTGATAATGGTCTTGAGGGCAGAGGCAAAGTGTCTTAAGATAATGAGTGAGTTGTTGTGAATGAACGGTTATGGCTGTGGAGGCAGCAGATTTGGAGAGCGGGATGTCCTTAAATGTTTATGCTGATCAGAGGTCTAACGGAGAGCTAGCTAGCCCGCTTGTCTTAAATGGTTACTTGACTTCAGAATCAGAGAGTTGTTTGAATTAGGCCAGATGCTATTGACTGCCTATGCCTTTCTTATGTTTTCATCTCAAAAGCCCAGTTGTTGTTTATTTGCTACTGAGTTAAACTTTCAACCTCTTTATTTTTAAGACAGATTTGTTTGAGATGACGTTGATGAAGACTTAGTAGTGTGAGACTGTGGAAGCGAGGCACTCTAGGCTGCATTTACGTTTGTGGCCTAGCTAGAATAAGGTACATTCTTCTTTCATGACACTTGTTCATTCTCTTTATTCCTTTGGACAGCAAATGAGTACACCAGAAAGTATGCTGATGGAGACTTTTAGCCGCAGCTTTCTCACCTTTTGAATATTCCCCAAGTGTCAGACTGGATCTGGAAACTGAGTCCTTGCAGCTTGGCACTGATGCCGTTCTCCTCTGGAAATGAGCGGGCTTGTATAGGTGGCACTCCCATGTGCTGATGTTAGTTCCTTTCTTTCTGTGCTTCCAGATGTGGATCTGGTGTGCTCTCTCGTCTTTCAGAGATATTTACCTCGATTTGTTCATCGAAATTCTACAGTGTGCTAGTGATCTGACCCCCTAAAATGACAGGTTTCAAGCCCCTGTAGAGACTGTCGGAAACCGATATCTCTGACAGATCTCTATTGGATGTGCCTGTGGTTAGAGTCACGATTACAAGGGCTGCAGGCACTCAGCATCGATGGACCCGGAGAAGACCGTTTCATGTCCCGCTCCACATCCAACGTTTGCTCTCAGTCCCTTTCCTGGAGTAATTGGACCCGTCCAGAGATTTGTCATTGTCTCACTTCAAACCCTCAGGTAAGCGTAAAAAAGCACAAGATGTCAAAGTGAGATTCTGCTCCCTCGGGCCACTTGCATTCTCCTGAAAAGGCAATAGGGCTACACCACCCTTCTAGTTCTCGCTCCTGATGTTGGCTGACTTCAGAGCAGATTTTCCCGCTAGTTCGGGCACAACATGATTTTCTAGGGCCTTTAGCCATGCCACATCAGATCAGAGTTCTGTGCAGCCATGCTCTAGCTCTTTAGATCCCTGCCAACTTCCTCTGTTGCGCCTTTGGGCTCTAAGTAGCTGAGGGGCTTTCCACCTAAGATAACTCCAGCAGGTTTGCCTTTAGCACTAGCTGGGCCATCCACACTTACCTTGCCTCCGACTTCACTGCCGGCGCCACAAGCTACAAGTGCCTGGGTATGCCAATGCTGACATTGCCGCCTGAAGAAACGGGATTGATTGTCCTCTGTGATGCTGGTCCAACTTTGGCTCCCAGTCAAAAGACAAATTGCCAGGCTCTGGGTGTCTCCAATGTGCTTTCACAACTTCCCTCGCCGGAAAGCCTAGTGGTTCAAACTACCACCAGCCTCTCTAATCCAAATGCATTTCCCACACTCCCTGTGGTAGGAAATCTAAGCGAATGGAAATGTTTAGCAAACATGTCTTTTTTTACTACATGCTTGGCCCTCTAATCTGTTAACGCCAGCTGTTTGTTGGGACAATACTCACACACCCTTTGGAGTTCGGTAGCACAAGTCCTCCCAGAACACCTTAGCCTGGTCCTTTCTCAGGCGATCTAAAATGGTCATGTATCTGCCAGATCACGATCCTTTGTTGCTTGGACACCACCAATTGCATCAAGTGGGCCATAGGCACCGAATTGCCATCGCCTGCTAAACCGCTTTAGCATCCCCTTGCAGGGACACAGCCACCCAGTGAGTGGCAGAATCCACTGATTCTTACTTAGCTTGCAGGCAATCTCATCGGACAGGTCGGTCCTACAGACCGTTCACAGTAGGTACGCCTTGCCATTTATCTCTTCTCCACTGCACCTTCCACCATCCCCTCAGAAACTGACGGAGGACCATCTCTCCATTTGGCAGCAGGAAGCACAAGCCCTTTTGGCCAAAACTGCTGTTGATATTATGGTGGTAGCAGAAGTAGGTTGGGGTTGTTCTTCCTTGGACACGCCAATGCTGGCATTGCAGCATAAACAGCAGGCCCGATTTTCCTCTCTGATGCTGGTCCAACCTTGGCTCCCAGTCAAAAGGCAAATTGCCAGGTTCTGAGTGACCCAACTTTTCTTTCGCAACACCCTTAGATGGAAAGCCTAGTGGTGTAAGCTACTCCAGCCTGTCTAATCCAAATACATTTCCCAGCACTACCCGTGGTGGGGAATCTAAGCGAGTGGAAACGTTTAGCAAACTGTCTTCTCTACTACAAGCTTGGCCCTCCGATCTGTTAACGCCAGCTGTTTGTTGGTACAATATTCACACACCCTTTGGAGTTAGGTGGCACAAGTCCTCCCTGGTGTACCAGAACACCTTTCCCGGTACTTTCCCATGCGGTCTTAGATTTATGAATCTGCCAGGTTCATGATTTGTTGTGGCTTGGACACCACTGATTACATTAGGCCAGGCATAGGCACCAGTATTGCCATTCCCCGCCATGCGTGGCTTTGATCGCCTGGGTTCTTGAGCAATAGCTGGTCAACCATGACATTCTCTTTGATGGGAGTCACCTGTTTGGGGCAAAAGCCAATTCCACACTTTAGCACTTTAAGGAAAACATGGCTGCTGATTGCTCCCTGGGTCTTTCAGCCCAGCCTCACCAACCGCAAATATTCCATTGTTCCTTTCACAGGTTTGGATGACGAGTTCCTCACTGCTAACCCATCCAGTCCCACAGGGAACCCAGCAGTTTTGCAGTAGAGGCTTTTGTGCCCACCTCCTCCATGGCCAAGGTCAATGTGCCGCCAAGCCCATGGTCCTCCCTTGTGGTCCATCCTGCTTAGCATCCCCTTGCTGGGACATAGCCACCCAGTGGGAGGCAGAATCCACTGATTCTTACTGAGCTTGCAGGCAATCGCATAAAAAAGGCCGGTCCTACAGATTGTTTGCAGTGGATACGCCTTGCCCTTTCTCTCTTCTCCACTGCACCTTCCACCATCCCCTCAGTAACTGACAGAGGACCATCTTTCCATTTTGGAGCAAAAAGCCCAAGCCCTTTTGGCCACATGATCTGAGTCCAGTCCTAGACATTTGCAAGGCGGCTTCATGGTTATCCCTCTATATGTTTACAAAGCATTATTGCCCAGACAGTCAAGTTTGTCGGGGGAACATTTTTCCCACCAGGTCCTGCAGGACTTTATGGTTTCAGTCTGTTCACAGGCCTACCTTCGAAAAGGTGTTACTTTTGAATCTCTTCAAAAAGTTAGGAACCTGCAGCTAGACGTCAGAAGAACACGTTACTTACCTTTAGTAACGCTCTGTCTGGCAGACACTACAGCTGCCGATTTCTCACTGGCACTATCATTCTCCCTATTTTATGATTGGACTCTATCCATAATAAGCTCCCAAGTCTAAGAATCTGTACATTGTCTACCAATTTGCTTTTGGTGGGGCAGGGTGGGACAGAAAAATTTATTAAAAACTTACTTACCTTGCTGCCAGCCACCGCCTCCCCTTCATCCTCTTCTGTTCCTGCTTGAAACAGGAAGCACGCACAGGCTCCCTTAAGCCAATCATATCTGAAAGAGACACGTTAGTCATAGATTCCTTACCTTAGAATATCCCCAGGCGTCAGACTGGATCCGTAAAATTTTGCGTAGCAATACCCCTGCGTGCCGGCAGGCGTCGGCCACGGCTCCGCGTCCGTCGTTGGAGTTGTTAGCGCCGGAATGAGGTTGTCGGAGTACTTAGACGCCGCCCATGCGCGCTGATGTCAGTTCTTCTTTTTTACGCGCCAGCAAGCGCAGATCCGGAGAAGCTCTACCCCTTAGTCTTTTTTGACTAAACTTTTTGATCTTTTTGATCATTTCTCTACTCGAGTCTTAGACTCCAACGGTGCCGGTAGGGATGCCCGGGTTGAAACCCTGTTCCAAGTGCGACCGACTGATGTTGATTACCGACCCCCATCGCCAGTGTCTCAAGTGTTTAGGCCTCGACCACGATGACCGCACCTGCTCCGACTCGCCGGGCCCTGATGTCTAAAGCTAGGTGGGAGCTGTCCCGCAAGCGACTGGAACTCCGGCAGTCAGCCCGCGCCGCTCCAGGTCCCCGTCCCACGGGAGGTCGAGGGACCGGTCGCGGGGTCGGAGCCCTCGCAGCTCTGGGAGTGGACATCGTCGTCAGGATCCAAGTCCTCAGGTAAGAGGCATGAGAGGTCGGAGAGACATCATCGTTCCTCAGACCCACCCCGACGCTCGCACGATGCGGCCGGGGGTTCGGTTGACACCACCCACGCGGCTCCGATGGAATCGCAGTCGTGGCCACCTGCCCCACACCTTCGAGTCCCTGGGCAAGACGCGACGCCTGAGGAGATCGAGCGGTACCTCATGGCCTTGAGGTCCCTCCCTCCTTAGCCGGGTTCCGTGGCGCCTTCGGCCCCAACGGCCCCGGCTGGAGGGCCTAGCGGGTCGGGTGCTTCGGCTCCGACGCCGTCGGGTGCTCCGGCCCGGGCGCCGCCGGCGACTTTGGTCCCGGCGCCGCAGGCCCTCTCTGGATCTGCTTCCGGATCCGGGTCGTCGCCGGTCGACCTCATGACCTCACTGACGCCGGCCCTGCAGGTGTCGCTGCTCTGGGCGCCGTCCCTGATCCCACCCTCGGTCCGGTTCTGGCGCCGGTAGCGGCGCCGATGGGCGCCACTACCGACGGCATTTGGAGATTTCTAGGTCCATGAACAGGACCCATCTGTTGACCCTGAACTACAGGAGATGGGTGACGAGGGTGATTGGGAGGGGTCTGAGGACCCTCTGGCACGGGAGTGCCAGTCACCACAGGACTGGACATGTGAACTTGGGGAGGCCAGCGGAATTGACACTTCGCCAGACAATGGATTTGTCTCCCCTCCCACCATGGCTACGGAGGAGGGGGCTGCTTATAGTGTAGTGTTGACGAGGGCGGCCGAGGCCTTAAACATTGAGCTCCCTGTCGCGGCCGTGAGAACTAACCTCCTCACTAAGTTCCGTAAACCGCAGGCAAGCTCCAGTTAGCCTCTGCTGCCGTTAAATGAGGC